>NW_018236792.1:195746-212195 GCF_001263595.1 Phalaenopsis equestris | reverse complement strand
GCTCTTTCATCTAAACTATGAAAATTATGGGGTCAGTTTGACTTCATCTTTTTCAAAATTAAAATTTATTTAAAAAAATGTCCTTCCAAAGCGGGCAACAGGATTTCAATTCCGATGACCGACAGCTTCTTACGGGCAAACCCCACACAAAAAATAGTGCCGATAGGTATAAATTGGTGATTGTAGGTTAACAGGTTAGAACATTAACCAATTTGATCTAGGGTTTGAAACTTAAAGCTAGAATAGACAAATTAAGGACATACATAAGTACTCTAGTGTGACAGACTTGAATCTACCCAGTGATGCAGGGAGATTTAGTGTGTAAATTTTGCAAATAATTTTCAATATTGCAAAATACACATGACAACTATAACAATAAATGCAATATAATCCCAACAAAAATTCCTTTTTTGAAAATAATTTATCTTTAAAACTCTTTTTAAACTGTCAAATCTCATTTAAAATTAATGCAAGCAAACGTTTCGCTCAAGTAATAAAGGGCTCTAATGAAGTCCTAGATATCAATCCCATAGGGAAGTTGGAAAAACCTATAAGTAAATTCTTAAAATTATCTTATAACTTAGAAATGCAAAAATAAAAGTAATGTACGAACTTTGAATACTAACTACTAAAGTGAATGCTCTATAAAATGCAGTTTAAAGAATAAAATTAACTAACTTAAAACTAAACTTTTAAAAGTAAATTAAAAAAACTAAACAAAGTTTCTGTTGATGGAAGATTCAAATTTAAGAAAACGTCCTTCCCATTTACCCCATTTACAATGTGAATATGGATTATAAAGAATTTAAAATCAATTAAAAAGTATATATAAATTATTTTGTCTCAAAAAGGAGCTGTGTCAAATAGGAGCAATCTTATTCTTTACCCTCTTCTAAGTTCTATAAAGAACATTGACTAATCCAGAGTTTGGTCCCTAATTCTGTGGTTAGACTGGGAGGATACTGGCTGCCACTCCAGAGCTCCCACTACTGCCTCCCCTAAGGGCTAACAATCTCGCATCATATTCCAATGAATTAGAATAATTTGGGGATTTTAATTTGTCACCTTAAAATACCCAATTCTGCATCCAACAAAGTATATTTCCCTATTTATTTACACTCAATTCCATGGATGACATACTCTCCCATGAAATCAAATGTGACTGTCCCCTTGTTGTAGAAATCATATCCCTTTTCAGAACATATGTTTCTCAACATGTTTTAACATTTCAATTGGCCAGATCAAAAATTAAATAACTCAGAACATATGTTTCTCAACATGTTTTAACATTTCTATTGGCCAGATCAAAAATTAAATAATGATTGGAGTTCAAATCATCACAAATTATTAACATTTAAAATCATAGAAAATAAAATCAATTCATCATAAAACCATATCTTCAAGTAGGGAGAAGGATAAAGAAGAGTACTCAGAATTCATGAGAAAGATATGACGAAACACGGATTTTATATATTTTATGGGTTATCTTCATGTGTCTATGACAATTTGACCTTAAGAAGAGTACTTTCACAATCTTCCCCAAGAAAATACCTAGAAGTTCTCTCTAAGTCTTTCTCTCATTACAAACACACACAATTCTCTCTTAGAAGTGTAAATTCTCTCTTAGAAGTGTAATTAGAAGTGTAATTAAGAAGAAAACTCTCACCTTCCCTCTTCTCTTACAACTCTAGAAGAAAATCTATTCTCCTTGCCTTTCACGCCACGACCATCTTGCCTTCTTGTCCCCCTTCTAACTCTCTCTCAACTCTTTGAAGTCTCCTTATTTTGATAGGGGCCACCTCCTTTCAAAATGAATTTAAAATTACCTAAAAAATTTCCTCCAAAAGTCAACTCTATTGAGTTAAGAAGATGTGTCATTTGATCCAAGAGACATATCTCTTCATAAAAGAACCTTCTAAAGTGTCTAGATGCATTGAATCACTCTAATGGGTGTGTAGATTAAGTGTCCCTTTGAAAATTCGCTCAAAATTCATCTTGAATTGCCTTAATCCACAAAGAGTTGTCTCTAGCGCATCATGCGACAAATTTGGTGCATCATGTGTCAGCTCTCTGTCAAACGACACATCATGTGTCAATCTGGCGCATCATGCGCCAAAATTCCAAGATTCGCTATTTTGGCTCCAAATTTCATCTTTTTTGCCATCTTAGCTCCAAATGCCTAAAAATCATATACCTACAACAAAACCTTGAAAATACCCTTTTTTAAAGTGTAATATCACCAAAACATAAGGATAAAATATGTACTTAAACAATATATTATTTTGGTGGACCACCCATCATAACCAAGGATTTAGGAATTTAAGTCTAGGTTAGCTAATGTTCTTTAAGCACTCGGAGAAAGGTAAAGATTAATTTTTCTCCTATTTGTCACAAAAAAATATTTAAATTTATAAACATTTGATTCCAACATTGACTATGATCTCACTGCACGAAAAGGACTTCCATATAATTTGAACTATTCTATATAAAGCTAGTTTGAAACATTTCACAATTTCTTTAAGTTTAAAAATAGAATTTGTAGGTATAAGTACTCCTTTTACACATATAAATTTGATCTCAATTCCGAGATAAGTTACCTATAGTTTAAGTAGAGTTTTACAAAGTCTAAAAAAAAGCTTTTCCTTTCCCGTAAGATCGATTCTTGAAACTCCTTGAGAGCCCAATATTACTTGAATGATACGTGTACTTTAGTTTTTATCCTATTAAATTTTTTAAACCAATAATTAGAAATTATATTTTAAAATCAGTAATATCTACATCACTTGTGAGCAAGCACCATAAACACATAAAATTATATTATCAGCACAGAATGGTTGTACCAAGTTTTTTGGCATTGTTGCCTGGAAAGCGAGAAAACTTTTGACTCAGAAATTTTAGTTGAACTATAGACTTATTTTTTCAAATATTTAGTGTTTTATACCTATATTAGTGCTTGTGTGTGTGTTACAAATATTTTTACCTTTTCGAGTGTTTTGTTTAATTTTATTTTCTAAACTTTTACTTTTTTATGCGTAGTTCAGGATCTGAAGGTTTAATACCTTACAATTTTAAGCTAGAACAAACTATTAAAAAAATTTGAAAATAAGATAACATCACAATTTAAAAAAAATAGCAAACACAAAAAAAATTATAAAATCAAACTATTGAAAATGAACATTATCACGTACAAATAACTTTAAGGGATTATGCAAACCCTACTACCAATGAAATTCACCATAGCAAACAAACCCCTGCTCTAGCGACTAACTCATTTGAGCTGAAATCTACTACAATTAAAATGGTACCAAAAAATCAGTTTGTGGGAACTCCATATGTGGATTCAAACTTACTCTTAGGTATTCTTCTATAATTATGTGCTACATTTAAGTATGACAGTGTATCAAATGATTTGGTTAGACTTAGACCTTTTGCATCTCCTTAAGGGATAAACCTAATCTGTGGTTGAACTCTTTAACATCTAGATCTATTCAAACTTGGGGTGATTTAGAGCAGAAATTCCTAGCTAAGGATTTTCCACCTTCAAAAACTACTAAGCTTAGAAATGATATTACCTAATTTTATCCGTATGAAGGTGATTCAATATACAAATCTTAGGAATGATTTAATGAACTCCTTAGGAAGTGTCCACATCACACATTGCCAAACTGGTTGATAATTGAAAGATTTTACAATGAGTTAGTAGGATTTCTTAGATCTATCATTGATGCTGGTGGTGATGGTTCATTGAAGTCAAAATCATTTGATGAAGCATATTTTTTAATCAAAGAAATGGCTATAAACAACTTTCAATGACCACACACTTAAGAAAGTAATCTGTATTCATGTACTAGTGTGATCTCTATTTTGGCTTCTCAAGTTGCCGCAATATCTAAAAGGTTGGACAAATTTCAAATGAACTTACCATAAACACCTCATATGAGTGAGGAAAACTCATTGGGACAAATGATTAATTATCACTCACCATCATTAAAGACTTTAAATGCTATAAAATAGATTGATGCAGGTGGATTTAGTGTGCTAATTTTATAAATATCTTTTGATATTACAAAATACACACGACAGATATAATAATAAATATGCAAATTTATCCCAACAAAAATAACTTAAATGAAAAAAAAAATTATCTCCTAAAACTCTTTAAACTGCGAAATCCCTTAAAAATAATGCAAGTGTAAGTATCGATTAAGTAATAAAAGCCTCTAATGGAGTTCTAGATATCGATCCCATAGGGAAGTTGGAAATGTCTATTTGTAGGAAATGTCTATTTTAGGGAAGTTGGAAATGTCTATTTGTAAATTCTTAAGATTATAATGTGAACTACAATTTTAAAGAAGTGCTAAAAAGTGCTAAATTTGAACATAAAGTAATAGAGTGAATGCTAAATAAGATGCAATATAAAGATAAAGTTAATTAAACTAATTGCTAAAATTTCAAAAGTAAAGTTTAGGAAAACTAAACAAAGTTTTTGTGAAGAAGAGTTCAAATTTAAGAAAGCATCCTTCCCCTTTATAAGTGGTATATGGATTATGAAGAAATTTAAAATCATTTAAAAATATATATATAAATTGTTTTATGCCAAATAGGAGCAATCCTATTCCTTACCCTCTTTCGAGTGCATAAAGAACATTGACTAATCCAAACTTTGGTCCCTAATTTCGTGGTTAGGCTGGGAGGATACCGACTACAAATCTAGAGCTCTGACCACTCCCTAACCTGAGGGATAACAATCTTGCTTTAGTTTCCAATCAATTGGATCGAATAGGTGATTTTAATCTGCCACCTTAAAATCTCCAATTTTGCATCCAACAAATTATATTTCCCTTTTGATTTGCCCTCAACTCTATGGATGACAACCTCTCCCATGAAATTAAATATGATTCTCTCCATGTTGTAGAAATCATAGACCTTTTGGAACATATGTTTCCCAGCATATTTTAACAATTCAATTGGCCATATTGAAAAGTAAAATAAGATCAAAGTTCAAATCATCACAAATTATTGACATTTAAAACTATATAAAACAAAATCAATTCTTCACAAAATCATATCTCAAACTAAGAAAAAGGATAAAGAAGACTACTCAAAATTCATAAGAAGGATACGATAAAACATGGATTTCATATATAAAAATAAGTTTATAAAATAAAAGAAATAAAAGACACAACTTATCTCACAATCCTTCCCAAGCAAATCCCTAGAAGATCTCTTCAAGCCATCATCTCTTTACAAGCACTCTCAATTCTCTGTTAGAAGTGTAATGAAGAAGAAATCTCTCTGCTACCCTCTCCTCTTACAATCCTTGAAGAAAATCTGCAAGCTCTTGAGTTTCTCTCTCTCTCTCTTTCTCTCTCTCTTATGCACCCCTTACATGCCACTTCAACCTCCTTTTTTACCCTAGACTTCCCTCTCTTTTATTAAAGGCTGCCTCCATCCTAAAACAATTCAAATTTCCCTAAAAAATTCTATCCAAAATTCAACCCTTTTGAATTCAAAAGACATGTCCATTGATTCAAGAGACATATTCTTTCATAACAAAACCTTCCAGGAAGTCTAGATGCATTGAGTCACTCCAAGGTGTGTCTTGAATAAGTGGCCCTTTGAAAATTCTCACAAAACTCATCCCAAACTGCCTTAATTCACAAAAAGTCATCTCTATCACATTTGGCACCACTTTTGGTGCATCTGAAGCCAGCTCTCGCGCATCTGGCGCCAACTTGCTTAAGTCCGCATTATTATGGGTTTTGGCGCATCTGGTGCCAGTTCTGTCACATCTAGTGCCAACTCTCTATAAAATGGCACATTTAGCTCCAATTTGGCACATATGGCACCAAGTTTTTGTAAAATGGTGCATCTGGCACCAATATGCTCCATCTGGTGCAAGAATTCCCAAAATTGGCTCCATATTTTTTCTCTGTTGCTACTTTTGCTCTAAATGTCAAAAATGGATATACATGCAATAAAAACTTGAAAATACCCTTCTTTAAAGTACAATATCACCAAAAATAAGCATAAAATGAATACTTAAAATGACATATTATTTTGGTATATTAAAATCCCATAAACTTAAATGTTACTTGTTCTTAAGTGATACTTTTACTACATAAAAGCATATGACTTAGAATAGAGATTAACTTATTACTCTTATACTTTAGTTTAATAAATAAAAGAGCAATATTTAAGAATATTGAATAATCCAGAGTTTAGACCCTAATTTCGTGGTTAGCTTGGGAGGATACCTACTGCCACTCTAGAGCACCCACTGATCCCTCATCTGAGGGCTAACAATCTCGCATCAGTTTCAAATCAACTAGGCCAAATTGGATATTTCAATATGTCATCCTAAAATCTTTAATTCTTCATCTAACAAAGTATATTTCTCTATTTATTTTCACTCAACTCCATAAATGACATCCTCTCCCATGAAATCATATGTGATTCTCACCATATTGTAGAATTCATAGACTTTTTACAACATATATTTCTCAACATATTTTAACAATTCAATTGGTCAGACCGAAAAGTAAATGAAGATTAGACTTCAAATCATCAAAAATTATTGATAATTAAAACTGTATAAAACAAAAGTAATTCTTCATCTCCCTCTTGCCCCCCTTACACACCACTTCAACCTATTTTTTACCCTAAACTTCCCTCTCTTTTATTAAAGGATGCCTCCCTCCAAAAAGAATTCAAAATTTGCTCTAAAATTCTATCCAAAAGTCAACCCTTTGAATTAAAAAGGAATGCCCATTGATCCAAGAGACACTTCCCTTCACAAAATAACCTTCCAAAGTGTTTAGATGCATTGACTCACTCCAAGGGGGGTTTATAACAAGTGTTACTTTGAAAATTTGTCAAAAATTCATCCCAAATTGCCTTAATTCGAAAAAAGTCATTTCTAGCGCATTTGGGGCCAGCTTGCTTAAGTCTGCATTGTTCTGGGTTTTGGCCCATCTGGCTCCAATTTTGGTGTGTCTGGTGCTAGCTCTCTATAAATTGACGCATCTGATACCAATCTGGTGCATCTGGCACCAGCATTTTGTATAATGGCGCATCTGGCGCCAATCTAACACATCTGATGCCAGAATTCTTAAAATTTGTTGTTTTGGCTCCAAATTTCATTTTTTTTCCTACTTTGCCCCAAATGCCTAAAATTAAAATTGCTACAATGAAAGCATGAAAATACACTTATTTAAAGTGCAATATCATAAAAATTAAGCATAAAATGTATACGTAAAACAACATATTAATTTGGTGCATCACAGATCCAACAACCCATATTCCAATTATTATAATACAGGATGGAAAAATCACCCTAAATTTAACTAGAATAATAACTCTGGGGGTGAAGCCAACATTGAGGAATAATCAAGCTAACCATGTATTAACTAGAACAACCAGGGTTATCCTCCTGACCTTAATAATAACCAACAATTCAAAGAGAATAAGTTGTTAATCCAGGAAGTGGTGTTGCAAATGAGAAATCAATTACAAAATTAGAATGCTGTAATTATACATATAGAAAATCAAATGGGACAGATTGCTAAATCACTTAGCAATAAGACCCAAGGAACACTACCTAGCAATATTAAGATAAACCCTAAAAAGACTACAATAGAGAAAATTAAAGTTGTCCAACTTAGGAGTGAAAGGGAATTAAATGTTGGAATTCAAAAAGAGACTGAAGTTGAGAAAGAGATAGAGGGAAAAAAAACATGAAGAAAATGTTCCTAAGGATATGGAAAAACCTATCTCTCCAACTAGTATCAATTTAGAGAAACCACCACCTCCATTTCCTCAGAGACTTAGACAACAGAAGCTGGATCAACAATTTTTGAAGTTTTTAGAGATATTTAAGAATTTAACATTCAAGATTCCTTTTGGTAAAGCTTTAGAACAAATGCCAAGTTATGTTAATTTTATGTAGGATATCTTAAATAAGAGAAGGAAGTTTGGAGATCACAAGACCGCCGCACTTAGTGAGGATTCCAGTGCAATAATTCAGAAAAAGTTTCCTAATAAACTTAAAGATCCTAGTAACTTTACTATTCCTTGTATGATAGGGGAATGCTTATTTTAAAATGCTCTATGTAATTAGGAGCTAGCATTAACCTCATGCCCTTATCGATTTTCAAAAGGTTAGACTTGGGAGAGATTTTTCCCACAAGTGTAACCCTTCAGTTAGCTAATCGATCAATCACATATATGCAAGGAGTTATAAAAGATTTACTAGTGAAGGTAGATAAATTTATCTTTCCTGTAGATTTCGTTGTTTTATACATGAAGGAAGATAAGGAAATACAAATCATTTTAAGGAGACCTTTCCTTGCTACTAGACAAGCTATGATAGATGTACAGAAAGGTTAGTTAACTATGAGAGTTAATGAATAGGAAGTGACGTTCAATTTGTTAAGTTCAATGAAGTATCCAACTAAGGAAACAGAATATTAGTTTTATAGAATGTAGATAATTAATTATTTAAATAATAAAAATTTAAGAGAAAGTTGTGAATTTAAAACAGAATAAGAAGAATTGGAGTATGAAGATGATATTGATTACTATGATAAGCCTATTGAGATAATGAATGAGGATTCAAACTATGTTTAGGAAAGGTTTGAACTTTTAGATACTACAAAAAATAGTAAACCTCTTTTTCCTTCTATTGAAGAACGTACTGAACTTAAGATGAAGGTACTCCCTACGCATTTAAAGTATGCTTTTCTAAGAAACTCATCTACACTACCTGTTATATATCCTCAGATTTGACACAAATTCAAGGAGAAAAATTAATGGAAACTTTGAGAAATTATAAGAAAGCCTTTGGATGATGTTAGCGGATTTTAAATGTATCAGCCTTTCAATTTATATGCATAGAATTATAAAGGAAGAAAATCATAAGTCTAGGGAAGATCCTCAGAGGAAATTGAATCTTTTCATGAATGAAGTCGTAGAAAAAAAAATTTTAAATTGGTTTGATGTTGGAATCATCTATCCTATTTTCGACAGTGTTTAGGTTAGTCTCATTTGCTGTGTTCCTAAGACATGGGGGGTGGTCGTTGCTGTAAATGAATGTAATGAATTAATTCCAAGAAGACAAGTCATTGGGAGGCGAATTTGTATTGATTATAGATAATTAAATCTCACAATAAAGAAAGATCACTCTCCTCTACCTTTTCAGGAACAAATGCTGTATAGGCTAGTTGGTCATCGATTTGTCTATTTATTGGATGGATATTCAGGATACCACTAGATACTTATAGCTCCTGAGGACCAAGCAAGACAACATTCACAAGTCCAAATGGAACATTTGCATTTAGAAGAATGTCTTTTGGTTTATGCACTGCACTAGCAACTTTTTAAAGGAGCATGATGTCCATTTTCTACAATTTAATTGAAAAAGGAATTGAAGTTTTCATGGATGAATTTTTAGTTTTTGGATCCTCCTTTGATTCTTGCTTAGATCATTTAATGACTTTAAATGAACATAACAAGTTATTATCCAAAAATGTCATAATTCTTATTTTGGGGGACATTTTGGTGTTGATAAAACAACATATAAAATTTTACAACCTGGATTTTATTGGCCAACAATCTTTAAAGATGTTAATGCTTATATCAAAACTTGTGATCAATGTCAACGAGTAGGAAATATTTATAGGAGCAATGAGGTGTCCCTCAATTATATGTCAACGAGTAGGCAATATTTATAGGAGGAATGAGGTGTCCCTCAATTATATGTTATAATTTGAGATATTTGATGTTTGGGGATTAGATTTCATGGAACCATTTATACCATCTTTCAGAAATTTATATATATTGTTAGCGATATATTAGTATCCAAATGGATAGAAGTTGTTGCTTTACCTTGATTTAATGCTCAAAGTGTTGCAAAGTTTTTATGAACAAATATACTTTATAGATTTGGGATGCCAAGAGTAATCATAACTAACGAGGGAAGTCATTTCTAAAATGCAATAATAGAGAAGCTATTAAATAAATATCATTTTAACTATAAAATTGCTACTTCTTATCATCCTCAGACAAGTGGTTTCACTGATTTATCCAATTGTGAAGTTAAAAGAATATTGGAAAAATCTGTAAATCCAACCAAAATGGATTTGTAAGTCAAACTTGACTTGCTTTGTGGGCTTATAGGATTGCATATAGAGCTCCTATAGGAATGTCCCCATAGCGGCTAATATTTGGGAAAGTGTGTCTGTTACCCATTGAACTTAAGCATAAAGCATATTGGGCAATTAAATAATTTAATTACAATTTAAAGGATGCTGGTGAGAAAAGGTTATTGCAATTAAATGAGCTTGAAGAGATAAGGAATGAATCTTATGAAAGTGCTAAGACTTGCAAAGAAAAGATGAAGATGTGGCATCATCGGAGGATTCTTACTAAAAATTTTTTAGCTAGAGAAACAAGATTTACTTTATAATGCAAGTTTAAGATTATTTCGCAAACCTAAATCCAGGTGGATGAGCTGATTTGTTTTGATGAAAGTTTATCCCTATAGGGCTATGGATATCAAAGCTCCTAAAACTGATAAAATATTCAAAGTGAATGGTCACAACCTGAAATCCTACTTTTTAGGAGACCAACTTAGTTTAAATGATTTTATGAATTGATTTTTTGATATTGGCTCAACCATAATAAGCACTGGTTACATCAGCACTGGTTACATCAGGTTGACGATGTTTAACCAAGCGCTGTGTAGGAGGCAACCCATAGTTATCTGTTTGTTTATTTTTATTGTTATGTTGTTGTGTGTGATTTAGAAAATTCTGGTAGTATTTTGAATATATAATGATTTAGTGATTATTTTAAGACCTTAAAAGATGTTTAGACATGTTAGAACGCATATTTGGATGTTAAGTTGACCTGTGCTAAATTGAGCACCGGCGCTTAAGCGCTAATCTCTGGAACTTAAGCGCGATTGTTAAAAAACATGTGCTAATTTTGTTTTTAGAAGTTTTAACTGAGATTTGGTTGGTTGTAACATGGGACACAGTTCTAAGACTTTCCTAGAAGTTTTAGAAGGAGTTTAGAGCTTATAAATTTAATGGTATGAGGAGAAGTCTCACCACACTTTCATTTAACCATAAATCCTATGTGAAAATGAGAGAGTGTCTCACCACACTTTCATTTAACCATAAATCCTATGGTTAAATGATTTAGAAAAATGTCTTCTTGGGAGAGTGATTTAAAGAAGAAAGAGGAGGCAATGAGAAAGAATTTTTTTAGTCAGAGTGAGGAAGAGTTATATAATGGTTTCCTAGCCTTTAGTATCAAAGGAATAATAGAGAAAATCACAAAATTTGAGGCTACCATAGCTTCAATTGAAGCAAAAGTAATGGAAGTTAATGCACATTTGGATCATATGGGATAGTAAGTTAAGATGCAGTTTAGCCATACCAGTTTTATAGAAGAAGCAGACTAGGCTATGCATTTAAAGAACAAGTGGATTGAAGAAGATTCAACCAGAAGTATTAACCGTCATCCGTTCTTTCAGATTTATTTTCCAAATGCTGAAGGAGAGACTAATGATAGGTCAGGATTCATTCCACCGACTGGTAAATGGAATAAAGTTCATGGTTTAGCGTTTATATGTTTAGTGTTTGATTGTTAATATTAAGTGTGTTTAGTATGTTTTTATTGTTAAAAATTTCTAGTGTGTGTTAGGAATTTTCTCTTCTGAGACTATTTGGATTGAGAAATTTATGTATTAAAAATGTTTCTAATCGTTTGTGAATGAATATAAGTGTTTGTTTGTGTGAAATTTCGTGTTATTTTGCATTGAATTGATTTAGTTAAGATTGGAGAAGCTTAAGTAAGAGGAGAGATGAAAGAGAGGAAAATGGTTATTTAAGAATTATGAGACCATGTGGGGTTGGTTGACTTAGGCTATGAGTTCATTTCACTTAGATAAAAAAAAATCAAAATTTTTGCACTTGCGCCTAAGGACCAAGACCCTGCGATTGAGCACTACCTAAACTGAGAGACAGGTGCCTAATAGCTGCTTCATGAAAACTAGTTTGCAAGTGGTTTTAAGTGACAATTTGGTCTGAAAAAGCCATTATCACACCTTGCCATTGCCGTCAACCTCGAGATTTTGCTATTTTTGAGCTAGGGCTTACCCTATTTTGAAGATTTCTTGGTGGTTTGGAGTAAAAATTGCTAGATTTGATATATTCGAGGTAAGAGCTTCACTTCTATGTAAAAAATTTTTATTTCCACCATGTATTTTGAGCACATTCATGAACTACCCAAAAATCACTATTCATTGTGAAAATTTGAGAAAAAGCTATGGAAAATACATGGATTTGGTAGTTTAAGCTCTTAGGAGTTAAGCTTAGTGATTTAGAGTTGAATTTAGAATTTATTTTTAATTTTATACAAATGTTTTTAGAAATGGCACCAAGAATGAAGACGAGCAACCGAAAGGGTCAATTCGATTCAAGCAAATTTATCAATTCAAGAGCTTAGGATCAATACAGTGATGTACTGCAATCGAGAAAGTTAATTCCTAATTGATGTTTTAAAAGTCCAAGAAGAGCTGTGGTTCTGCTATTTTTTTTATGTTGCAGTGATATTTGTTGTACGGGAGTTCTATGCGAATCTCTCTAAAGCTGAAGAAGAAGGGGTCATGGTGAGGGAAAAGATAGTACCCTTTCCACTTGAGGTAATAAATCAATTTTATCATTTACCCTCGAGAACTTTATGTTTTTATTCAAATTATAGTCTTACCAAGAAGGAGCTAGATGAGATTTTTCATCTTTAACTACTAGAAGAGGACATTTGAAAATTACAAATGAAAGAAGAGTTAACTTTTCTAGTTCAAAGTTGGATGCCACTACAAAGGCATGGTATTTTTTTTTTATTTCTGATCGTCTGCTGCCTAAAAATCATCTTATTGAAGTGACTCATGATAGAGCAACTTTGAACTATTGCACCCAGTAGTTCATGCCCATCGACATTGTAGCTTTGATTCATGGAGTTATTATAAGTTTTTTTCATCACTGCTACTACTGCAGGTTTGGGATTTGCATCCTTGATCTTTTCTTTATGCGATTAGGCTGGAGTTAGATTTGATAGTTAGGAGGAAATCTTGCAGCCTTTTAAGCCCATTACCAGTGTGAATGTGAAATCTTATTTACCTCAATCCATTTTTGGTTGGAGAGGAGGATTTTCTAGTAGTTTTGCTTCCTGTACGTCGTGAGCTTCTACTTTACGTGCTTCTACATTCCAGGGCTAAACTTCAGGATCTGAATCTCAGTCATAGCAGTTACAAAGGATTTTGAATAATGTCATTTATACCAATGAAAAGGTATCAAACTTAGAACATTTTGCAGAGCATATGGATGAATACATGAAGAGACATAGTGATTATAAGGGTAAATTCAACTTAGATATAGAAAACCTCATGAGAGGTAATCAGGATGTTTTATTTCCTCAGTACCTTAGATATCCACCATATGAGCATGCAGCTACTTGGCATAGTCATGAGAGTGATATAGAGGATGAGGATGATTAGCTTGGATCTATAGTTTTGTTTGATTTTTAGTTTATGTGTTGTTGTAAAATGTTGGTGGTGCAGTTATTCTGTACTTTTTGTTGTGTTTTCAGTTGTTATTATTGAGACTGTTAGTTTTTGTTGTGCTTTGTTTAGTAGAAACTACTGTGATGTATTTGTGTTTTTGTGAGTAATTATTATGTATGTGTGGTAGTAATTGTGTTAACTATGTTGTTTATTGCAAATAGTTAGTTTGTGATGAACATAATTCTAGATCTTAAGAGGGTTTAGAATATAGCTAACTTTTTACTTAAAAGCTACATGTTTAAAATTTTCAATTCACTTCCAAATACTTTTCTTTAAGTTGCAGCCATGTATGTTTGTTAGTGTGTTTGCTTGATTTTATGTTATACTCTACTGTATAGAAGTCAAATGAATCTCTACATGTTAAGTAAATTAAAATTTGATCAATTTCATATTTTTCTCTTGTTTTTAATTTTTGTACTTGCATATTTAAGATGTAAAGATTATTGTTTGCATGTTATTTTTAAATTTTCATTCCTGCCAATATTTATATTCGATGCTAAAATATTTTATTTCTATTAAAAATTTAGGTTTGGGGGAATGAAAAAATTTCTAATAACTTAAAATTTTATTTGTTCTAAAATGTATTTCAAATAAATTTGATTTTGATTTGAAGAAAAATGTTCATGTATATGAAGTTATATTAGGGAAGTAAAATTTTTAACATATAAATGAGTAAGAGAATTTAGTTAAAATTTATATTAATAAAGAAAAACTTAAAGTTAATATTTTTTAGTATGCAAAATGCTAACTATAGTGTAACTATCTTCAGTAGGAAAAATTATAATTTTGAAAAATTTAGATAATTTAGATTTTTCTTTTCAAAACTTAAATATCTTTTATTGAAAGTGATTTTAAAAAACTATTATTATACTTTTAAGTGAAATAAAAGTATCAACTCTTTGCTTTTATCAACTCTTTGCTTTAGGAAAAACTCTTTGCTTTAGGAAAGGAAGAATGGGATTCAAAATCATTAAAGGCCTATCCAAATATAGTAATCCTTGCCTTAGAAAAAGAAAAAGAAAAAGGAAAAGGAAAAGAAAAAGAAAGAGAAAAAGAACAATAAAAAGAAAAGAAAAGTTGAAAAAGGGAGGAGAAGCATGAAGATTAGTGCCTAATCAAAAATTGGTTCCACATCTAATCTTTCTAAAGGTATAACACTTGAGAAACTCTTAAGCATAAGGATATTATATAGTAAGTAAAATTATGCTTAATAAAATATTTTAAGTGGAGGAGATAGAATACCTAAAATCTATAATTGGATAATGTACAATATTTCTAAATTAGATAGAAACTCATATTTTCATATTTCTGTTGACCTCACTGTTAGTTGAGGTTTAGTTTTCCCACTTTAGTTGCATAATGTGTAGCCATAGGACTTTCTTATTGACTATTCTTAGAAAAATAGAAAAGGAACAGTCACCATTAGAAACTCTAAACTCCTCTTTGCTCAACTTGAAGTTTCATATATTGGTTCTAACCTCTAGCACTTAGTAGGTGTGCTCAGTTTAAGGGAGCCCAAGATGAGTCCCCATAAGACTGATTGACCTTAGGGTTGACTTTAGGTGTTGTTCTAGAGCTGGTTAACTCACTTGCACTCACTATCACTCACTATCACCTGTATTCACTCACAGTCCTAAAATTCAAAAATGTTGACTTTGACCTCTTGATCTTTTGGGAGACTCATGTGAATGGTCCCCTAGACCCACTAAGCCCTAGGCTAGGGTTTAGTTAAGACTAGTACATGGAGGACCTAAATGGGGATCTCAATGTTCCATAGCTCATACATGGTGATTGACACCTCAATTCTAACAAAAATACCCAATTTGACCTTTTACCCCCAAACCTAACCAAGTTACCTAAATACCCTCAAATCCCAATTTTGGCCAAAAATCCCAATTTCACCCAAAAATACCCAAGTTTGTTCAAAAATCATTTCAAACCATTTTAAAATACACAAATTACGCAAAACCACCAAAATTTCCAATTTTACCAAAATACCCCCAAAATTGCCTACAAATTTCCAATTTTACCAAAATACCCCCAAAATTGCCAAAATTAAAAAAATTACCCTTGGCACCCCAAACTTTCCCAAAACCTCCAAAATCACTCCAAATGTTTCCAAAACCAAATTGGACCCTCCAGTTGAACCCAATTTGGCCAATTTTACCATTTTGATCAAAACCCCCAAATTGCCTTTAAAGGCTCAATTTCCCCAAATTCACCTTAAATGTCCATCAATTTGGTTCCAATTTCCCTCCAATTTAAATCATAAACTCAAATTAACTTTGAATATGACCAATATAAACCAAATTCAAGACTAATTGGACCATTCTTTGAGCTGAATTTTGATCTAAGTCGGAATTTTGATCTAAGTCGGAGCCGAATTTTGATCTAAGTCGAACCCCCAATTTTGGCCCTATGACTTAATCTCACCAAATTGAACCCCAGAGCCTACCTAATTTGCCCCAATTTGGATCCTAAATCTTTTATAACACTCTTAAATACCAAAATTGACCTTCAATTGGCCTTGGTGAAGCCTCAATTGAACTTATTTAAAACTTAAGTAAGAAAAAACCCTAAATTTACGCTAAATTGGCTATGCCCCCAAATCCCGCAAAATTGAATGCTTTAACCCCAAAATTGGCACCCAATTTATGTTTGAACCTCTTTATGACATTCATATAGACCATTTACAATAATTAATTAGAACATCACCCAATATTAACCCAACCTAAATCCAAGTCTAGCCCAACATGCCCAAATTGACCAAAATCCCAAAATCCTTCAAATTGAGCTTTCAATTGAACTCAAAATCATTTCAA
>NW_018236792.1:151067-195650 GCF_001263595.1 Phalaenopsis equestris | reverse complement strand
AGCCCCCTCCCTACCCCAAAATTTTGATGACTCCACAGCCACTAAGTACACTCTATTAACCATAATAAATCCCCTTTGACTAGCCATGGTGAGCTATGGACCATTGGATCCCTAAATTAAGGGCTTTTTTCCTATTTATGGGCCTCAACCAAAAATCTTCCCTATCATCACTTGCCATTGAGGCATTGAGGGTTAATTGCCATTGAGGGTTAAATATAATTAACCCTCCCACTGGCTCACCTGACCTCCTGGCCACCTCCCCTGGCGTTGCCGGCTGGGCTAGTTGCCAGAAAATACAAAAATAAAGAGCCTCAAGCTAAAATTAAAACCCAAACTTATCCATCTGAGCTGGTCAATTCCAATGAGCTTTAGCACTTCAAAACCCTCCACCTAAGCACCATTTTGCACCCCTCAATTGGCCATCACCCCTAGGTCATTTTTATTTAAACCTCACCTCCATGGCTTAGGAAGAAGAGCTGAAATTTTATTAAGGAAACTCTGCCCAAGGGCTCTCGTAAACTCCCTAAGACCTTCTCAGTTCAAGCCCACAATTTTCCCCCACTGATCCCCACCGTGGAAGCCCAATTTTGAACTCAAATTTCTTCTTAAACCAGGACAGAACTCCCCCACACCTCCATAATGAACCAAACTTAAATAATTGTGCACAAACCATCCCCACAGTGAAAGAAGTTGATTCCCCACAAAAACCCCCTCTGAAATAGCCTCTAACCTAACTCTAGACCAACACCTGAAATTGAGCTTGATCCAATTCATACCTAGACTGTTCATCAAGGCTTGAGACTTTATCCAGAGGTTCATTGGGACCAATCAAAGCTATTACAACCATCTGATTGAGGCCTCCCCTCTCAGACAAAGTATCGAACTCCAATCCTAAACTGAGCCTGTTTTGACCCTCCATATGTATTTTACTGTATTTCGTACCATATAAACTGTATATATGTGTTCATCTTGAGTAGATGACAGCTTAGGAACAAACCCCACACGATTTGGTTGATTCCAGGCCAAGATCTTAAGATTTTAGTGTGAACGTCTCATGGGTTAGCTCACTTAGGGACGATAACGGAAAGCCGTTTGATCACGCGTGTATCCAATGGACGGAGGAGATCAAGCTGGACAAATCCATGGTGCATAAAGCGTGATCTACGTGGAGGCTACATGGCAGGCAGCTTCAAATGGCAGAGGAATGCGTGGAGCCTTTGGAACGGATGAGAATGAGTTGGCGCCACGTGGACAAGTAGAAAAATAGGGATTTTTGAATTATTTTAAATGCCTAAACTTCAAAAATCCATATCTTTCTTTAGAAAAATTATAAAAATAAAACAAAAATACCCTCTTGCTCAGTGAACAGAGGAGAATAATGTGGACTAAAAAAAATTATTTTCTCACTCCCTAATTTTTAATTAATTAAATGCTTTCTATAGTTATTTAATTCTCCAAAGCTTAAAACATTTCACCATGGCTTGAAATTTTGAGGTTTGTTCCTCATGACAAAGGCCATGTCGTCTGATTTTTTCCATGGCATCTCTATGCTTCTAACTCTAATTTCAATCCAAGGTGACCATTTTGGCTTATTTTAATTATATAAATCAAAATATCACTTGAAAAGTTATGAGAAAAATTTTAGAAGGTTTCTTGTGGCTAGAGAAATCTAGAAAAAATATTATGATGCTTTGAATCATTTTGTGAATTTTTATACTTAGTTAAATGTAAATACATTGTATTATTTTGTGCAAATCAAATATTTATAAAAAATTAACAAAATTAACTCCACATTGTTCATAAAAAATCACGTCTACCAACTGTAAAAATATCAAAATTATTTGACTTAGTGTAGGCACTAAAATTTTTTTCTTAAGGAAACCTTGATTTTTGTACAATAATAATTATAAAAAATTAAATATGCTTAGAAAAATTGTGAAAATTGATTTTCTGAGTTTCTTAGGATTAGAGACACTTAGGGAAAAAAATTATTTTTGGAAAAATACTTGATTTTTTAGCCTTATTTTGGATTTAAAATAATTAAGAATAATTAAAAATTCCAAAAATACAAAAATGTTTTAAAATGAGTGGGAATGTCCTATGATCACTTAGAATTCATTAGGACATTTTCCCTAATTTTTTCTAAGTTAAAAAAAATTTGTAAAAGCTTAAAAATGAATTTTTCATATCTTCTCACAAAAATAATTATATTAAATAAATTAAAAACCACAAAAATATAAAATTTGATTCGCTGAGTTTTCTGAACTCAGAGGAGTTGGATAAAAGTATAAAAATAATTTTTTGTAATTAAAACACTATTTTCTATTTAAATAAATCATGAAAATTGATCTAAAATTAAGAAAAAAAATAGAAATTCGATTCAAAAAATCATAAAATTTTTTTATAAGTGTTTCTCTGACCTTAGGAAACCCCTAACAATTTTTCCAAAAAAATAATTTTTATTTTGGATAATTAAATAAATTAGCTTTTGAAAATCCTATTTTCTAAACTTAAATAACTATCGAAACTAAATCAAATTTTGAGAGGTCTACATATCCTCCCCTAACATTTTAATTACCTCATGGATATAACACTTTAAGCCCTGAAAGTCATTTGAGTTGTGTTTAAAGGGTTACGAGGTGAAGTGTCCCAAGGGCAAGATAGTCATTTTTAACTTTTTCACCTTAATCAAAATTTAGGGTTAAGCAGGGAAAATGGGTAACTTTGATCCTAATAAACATGTTTGGATGATTGAAATACAATGGTATTATAAGGTAGAAACTCACCCACCACCTTTGCACGACATCAACAAATAATAATCTCCCCCAATCTTCATGACTTTGAAGTTAACTAATATCAAAAATTTCTTAAGTAAGAGGCTTAAGCTAAAAGGGTGATAATTTACTTTCCTTAAGCCCAAAATTGATGGATAATGTGATCTTTAAATGAAAATACATGTCACTTAAACTATAATCTTAACCTTCACCAAAATCCACATTATGATTGCTAAGGGCTTGGTAGTGACCTAGGCTCGATTAGGCTCGATATCTAGGCTCGATATCTAAGCTCAATTGATTTGATTTAAAAGATAATTGGGTTGATAATCAATGTCTTTAAACACTCCAAGTACAACTTTACTTATAGGAACCACAATCTTAAATCACTCAAACCTGCCTTAGCGACACTCACTCACATAACTCTTACATGAAACATCAATTGTTTAGTCGAGTACTCTATCCTTGGGATAATTAGATTTTTGAGTTTCACTAAGTAACGGGGTAGTCACACTCAACCTTGAATGATTACTGGAACATTATGATAAGTTGATAAATGAACTCAAAATAATTTAAGAGATCTTCAAAACAATTTGGGGTCATATCCCGAGCACTTCGGAATCTTTTGGATGTTTCGAAGGAAATATCCCGAGCACTTTGGAATCTTTTGGATGTTTCGAAGGACAAATTGAATTTATTGTATGTTGTCCTAAAATCATCTATTATGATCTTCCGAGCTTCAACTAAATCATCACTTGGGGTTTGGTAGCTAAACCTTTATCTACTCAGGCAATTTAAATTCCTTGCAACATTACATACATACCTTACAAGTACTGACCTTTCATGTGGTGAAATTAGAAGACTCGCCAGGTATGCTTTTACAGTTTACAGTACTATTTTATCCTTTATTTTTTGCATTATACTTTCATGCTTACAAAACTTGCATGTTGAACAACGATGACACCCTGCCAGAAAACCCAAAACTGCTAGACACCCTGTCAGAAAACCCAAAACTGCTAGGATTGCCACAAAAACAAAACTAAAACTAAAATTCACCAAGATAAAATTCACCGCCACAACATTTAAACTATTAGACAACTCAAAATTTAATCACAAACATCACAAAAAACACAAACATCACAAAAAAAAACATCACAAAAAAAATTGCAACTAAATTAAGATGTCTATATCGGATGATCGAGAATCCTTCGGAGGAGGTAAGCTACGGTTGCTAACAAAACTTCCCACAGTCTAAATTAAAGTATGGAACTCATTAAGTTGAGTTTAGTAATTTTATTTGGACTAAGTGAATCTGATAGAAAATAGTGGTGCTGGAACGACGGAACCGTAGGATCCTGACTAGTGTCACTCTAATCAACTTTAATATGCCCCACAACATTTAAATAAATTTAACTATAGGGCCATCTGATTTGACATCACAACCTGACTCATTAGAAAACTTAAACTCGTATCGATGAGGAGCTTGGAGCTAGCATGGTGGGCAGCACCACTATCTTCAATAGCAAAACATGTCTTCCCCATCTAAACATATTTCCTTCCTTAGAATTAAAAAACCAAGCCATAAGACTTTGAGGTAGTTTGCTTATGCAACATAAATCCTAACCTCATCTTTAGGCCTTTGTATAGCTCTGTTGTACTATCTAAGCCCTAACTCTTCTTAGGATTCTGAGGTTGTCGTTCATCACGACCTAAATCTTCACATCTTCCATGTTATTTGTGTGATTGTTTCACACAAATGTAAGCCCTGAATTAATAAATTTGGCAGGATGAAACACTTAAATAATTTATTCTCAAAATTAAAAAAAAACCATAAGATAGTTTGGATAGTCACCAAGGTTCTCCCCCGAATCTGTGACATCCTCTAGTTCTTCCTCCTTTAGACTCTACAATAAAATGTTCCAAATTTGAACAATTCCCCTTTCACACCTCTTTATTCGATTTTGTTGAAAAGTCTTATCCTTTTGAACTCCTTGAAGATAATATTTCCAGATTTTTATTGAGAGTTTTCTTAGGTGGCTTTGGCGATCTAAGATGTAATTAACAATAGGGGCTTACCCTTATAGGAAGCTTGTCCGAACCCAGCTTAATATAAATCCTATTCAATTCTTTATATTTAATAGGGGAACTTGTTGGCAAATAAAATGGTTTCACAAACCAAACGAATTTCATATATTTCTTAGTTTATCTGATCAAGCTCATCCTCAAGTCTTGTGTTTAACATTTGGGATAGATACAAGATTTGAGGTATAATGCTCTTTCATTTAAACTATAAAAATTATGGGGTCAGATTGATTTCATAATTTTTTAAACTATATATACATATGTAAATTAAATGTCCTTCCTAAACGTTCATTTAAACTATAAAAATTATGGGGTCAGATTGATTTCATAAGCGGGTGACGGGATTTTGATTCTGGCGGCCGACAGCTTCCAACGGGCAACTCCTTAACCAAAATAGTGCCAATAATTTCTTAACATTAAAAATTTCTAAACTCTAAGTTGGTCTCATTTACTAATATTTTTTCTAAATTGGACTATTATATTTCTACATAAAAATTTTAGTAACTCCTAAATAAACTCATATACATCATCTATTTAATAGTTTTTAAAGATTGAAAGGTCACTTGAGGATAATTAACATTTTAAGTTTGGGGGATTTTGATACACCTAAAATATATAGTGTTTTTATACACATTTTTATACCTATTTTTAAGATATTCTGCTTTAATAAAAGATACTTATGTGTTTTTCCATCAGGTACAATCAAATGGATGAAAAATGCTAAAAGGAGTGAATTAGGGGAGAATTTGGAGCAAAAATGATGAAGGTGCAAAAAATGAACTCGGACTCCTAAGCACCCAACATTGGTGCTTATGCGTCAGAGAGCCACGCCTAAGCACCAGGTACCCCGCGCATAAGCGCTAGAAGGGGTTATCTGATGATTCAATGAATTTAGATCAATTTTTGAAGAGGTTTTTGAAGTAACAATTGGTAAAATTTTGGGAGATAATCCATGGACACGAAAATACATTCAATTGGCTTTTAAAAGGAGGAACTTCCAGAAGATTCATTGAATGGAGAAACGGTTAGAAGAGACACCAAGGCACCTTTCTGATTTTTATTAAAGAAGACTTGGATCATCAAAGCCAACCACCAGAGGGGGGCAGCTATTAGACATCCATGGCCATCATTCATCAAAGTAACCGCCACTACCGCCGCTCATCGCCGCCTTTGACGCCGGCCACTTTTTTGCCGGCCATTTTTTTTTTTTTGAGTTTTTGTTTATATTGTGAGTGAATGAAGAGAATTCATAGGAACTTCAAGACATTTAGTGGAGAGGATCTGAGATAAGTCTTTATCTTTGTGACTACACTTGGTTTTAATTTAGATTTCTTGTTTATGTGCATGATTTCTACTTTTAAGCTCATGTGAGGTTGTGTTTTATCCATTGATTTTGAGTATTTTTTTTATGTTTTTTCTTAGATAAGTGATTAATTATTTAAAGGAAGTTGTGTGAAGTATTAGACTTCAATATTGGAAGAAGTTGTGATGATTTGAAACCTTGTACTTCATTTACTCCTTGATTTGACCAATTAATATGTTAATACCTTTTATGAGAACATGTAGGATCCAAGATGGTATTGTCTCAGTCAACAAATGGTTAGAATCACATATTGATTTCATGAATGAGAATGTAGTTCATGTGGTTGAGTGCAAATAAATTGGAAAATAAACTTTGTTGGATGCAGAATTGGAGATTTTTGTAGAATTAAAAGGGTGTAGAATTAAAGGACTTTAGAGTGACAGGATAAAGCCCCCAATTTGATTTATAGTTTTAGGTTTTGATATGAGATGTTAGCCCCCAGGTGGAGGGAGAAGAGAGAACTCTAGAGTGAGAGGTAATATTTTCTTTACCTAACCTATCTTCAAGACTATTTGAACTATAGTTTAGCCAATGTTCTTTATAGCATCTCTGGTAAGATTAAAAAGTATTATTGCTCCTATTCGACACAACACATTTAGCTTACTTCCACAACAGAATTTCTACACTTATTATAGAATCACGATAAGGAAAAATATATTTTATTTATATTGCCTTCATCTTGAAAATTTATATTGAAGTTAATTAGTTGCTTACTTTATTTTTATAAACCAAAAATTACAAAAATAATCAAATTTTCATTCCTATTATAGCATCTTAAGTTTAAGTAATATTATTTTGCTAAGTAGAATTTTGTCATCTAAACTTTTTAAAGTGCATATTGCAGGTTCGATATTTGGGGCTTAATCCAAAAGTCCTATATTTCTTGATAACATTTTGTCATCTAAACTTTTTAAAGTGCATATTGCACGTTCGATATTTGGGGCTTAATCCAAAATTCCTATATTACTTGATAACAATACATGTAGTTTCATAGTATCCCATATTTAATTATTATAATTGTATTATTTTTTATTTCCTAGTGGAAAACTTACCTAGCTTTATTTTTGGATTAAGTTTTTGGCTTTGTTACTAATTAAGAATGATAATTAAGGAAGTAAAACAGATTAATCGCATACATCACATTCGGGATCACCTTATACAACATCGGTCTACAACATCATATCTTTCCTTAGAATTAAACAACAAGAAATAGAATTTCGTGGTTGTCCGCCTAGTGCGACATAAATCCTCAACCTTTTTCTTTAGGCATTTGTGTGGCTCAACTATACAATTTAAACCCTAACTCACTTTAGGATTCTAAGGTTGTTGTTCGTCACGACCTAAATCCTCACATCTTCCAAGCTAATTGTGAGATCATCTTGAATAAATGTAAGCCCTAACTAATAAAATTGTTAGGATGAAAGATTTAAATAATTCTTCCCAAAATTGAAGCCAAACTAAAGAAAAAAGTATTGGAAGTCACCGAAGTTCCCCTCAGGATCTATGACATTTCCTAGCTCTTCTTCCTTTGGATTCCATAAATAAATGTTCCAAATTTGGTTTGGGTCTTTCCCATTTCACACCTCTTTGTCCAATCTTTTGAAAAGTCTTATCCTTTGAAATTCTTGAAGACAATATCCCCTGATTTTTATTGAGAGTTTTCTTGGGTGACTTAAGTTATCTGAGATGCAATTAACAATCGGGGCTTGCCTTTATAGAAAACTTTTAAGAATCCAGCTTAATATAAACCCTTTTAATCTTTTATATTAAATAGGGAAAATTGTCGGTCAACATAAAAAATGGTTTTTCGCAGACTTAAATGGATGCCATAAATTTCTTAGTTTATTAAATCAAGACTTACCAGTAAGTAGTGTGTCTACCCTTAAGGATAGATGCATTACTTGCGGTATTAGGCTTGTTTATTTAAACTATTGAGGATATGAGATTGGCCCGGTCTTATCTTTTCAAATTTTAAAATACTACTTTTCGAAATTATATATATATATATAAATTAAATTAAAACGAGAGTTAGGATATCCATTCGGGCAACCTACAATTTCCAATTTGGCGACCGACAAATACCTTCTTGTATGTTGACTGTAAGGCCATCAACATATTTAAATTGTTCAAAATAATGTCTTTTGATAGTTTTAATGTGTTTCAGTTCTTCTTCAAAATAATTTGTCTGTTGGTTGGTTCATTTAACGTTGTGGGTCGAGTAACGATACATACAAACTTGAAGCGAAAAAAACCTTTTTATTGCTTCTTCTTCTTCAGGATCCAAAATCTCAACTCATAAAATAGAATAAACTTCATCAGGTTTATACTCAGAAATTAGAAATTGTAATTCTTCACCATCTTTTTCCATGGGTTCCATGTCTTGTTGTTCATTTTCTTCAGGTATTGTAAGTTGTTTGTTACGGTTTCTTCTTTGAGTCTCAGTCAATATTGATGTAATCTTATTAACTCAAACAATGGATGCTTCCATAATCCCTTGTGCTACAGCAACTACTATTGACTTAAATTTTCTAGTGTCAAGTTTTTGTTTCTATCCTGTCAGTTTCACTTTTTTTTAGTGATATTTAGTTGTTGGGTTCTGAATTCTAGCACAGGTTATTTCCCCTATGCTTCTTATTTATTGAAAATGGATAACAGTGGCCCATTAAACAATAATTCAACTTGTATTAGATCAAAATAAAAATGAATTCTTGATCCTTTGTCAATGCATCGGTTGTCCAGTGACAAACATACACCACTTTGGAAAGTGAAAAAATTCTATTGTTCAACATTTTCCCTGCAAGTGACAAGTTAATGTAAACATGTTAGACCTTGTTTTAGGCCAATTAATATGAATGTTGAGAAATTTTGTTTGAGGATTCATTCAATTTGTTTTAAGAAGTCGTGCTCACAAACACATGTTTATTGAGAAAGAAGGAAATCTCAAAGAGACAACATTGAATAAAGCTCAAATTCATTTTATTATTATTTTCTCATATTACAAACAAGTCATTATTTTTCATGTTGCATAATATTTTTTCAAGTACCGCCATTGATTCGGAGTAAAACCCTTTCTCCTTGACAATCGACTAAATGATAGGATCCTCCCAAATATGTCTTTTCAACTACATACGAGCCCTCCCACATTGGTTTGAATTTTCCACTAATTTTTTGATGAGCTAGGATAGGTCTTCAGAGTACTGAGACCAAATCCCTTATTTGAAATGGGCTAGGTTAAACTAATTTGTCGTTGGGCCTGTATCATTTTCCACTTGATATAGTTCTAGATTTTGTTGAGCTTGTAGGCGATTGCCTTCTAAGCTTTCAAGTAATTGTAAATTTGCATTTTTTCTAAGTTATTTTATTTGTTAGTGTTACTTAGAGAGAAGGTTGTTGTATGTCGGGTGGAAGCACAACTTCAAATATGTATACCAGAGCGAACGATGACCGTGTTGGTATGTGAAAAGGTAAGCCCATTCTAGACCTCAACCAAAAGTGAGGTCAACACTTAGATTGCTAGTTAATATTTTTTTATTTTTTATTTTCTTATCACTGACTTTATCAATTTTGTTTAGATAGTATTTGAGAAATCAGTTTGACATTCATGAATTGTGATTAGAGTTGGATCTTTTGGGCATGGAAAGATATGACTCCATAGAAGAATTTCAATTAATTTGCTAATGACATGGCCTTTTACCTTAATTACCTCTTTTTGAGAATAGTTAGATTTCAAAATTTTGATTATGTGATTAAAATATATATATATTTTATTTTCTAAAGATATGTTTAAGCCAATTAATAGCCAACCAAAAGGCAAGATCACTTAATTTTCTCCTGAATATAATATCAGAAGAATTTGCTTAAGACAGTTTCTCAAGTTTATTCAATTAGGGGTGAATTTGGACACAAATTTTTGATTTCATGCTCACCTAAACCTTCTTCTTAGAGAACTACTATATCTGGGGAGCATATTTTAAGTGTTTTGAATGTCTAAATTCAAACACCAATTTTTGATTTCATGCTCACCTCCAGCTTCTTCTCAAGGAATTACTATATCTGATGGCCTTTTAAAGATTTTGGATGTATAAACGCTAATTTTTGAATTTATGATCACCTCAAACTTCTTCTCAAGAAATTACTATATCTGGTAGAGCATATTCTTTTTAAATATTTTGAATGTTAAAACACCAATTTTTTATTTTATGCTCACCTCAAGCTTCTTCTCAAGGAATTACTATATAAGGAATTACTATATCTGTTACTATATCTAGTTGAGCATGATTTAATGGTTTTGAATGTCTTAATTCAGACACCAATTTTTTATTTTATGGTCACCTCAAGCTTCTTCTTAGAGAATTAATATATCTGGTGGAGCATATTTTAAGGGTTTTGAATGTGTAAACCTCCTTAATTAATAATTATCAAATACCTCTTAAGATGAATTCTAAGATATTATAGCTCACTCAAAAGCTAGGACCCAACATTTAGCATGAGATTAAATGGCTCGTAATATCCTTAGTAAATTACTTGTATTTCAATCACACTCTTTTATTTTTGAAGTTTACTTAGGACCCATTCTGAATATTTATTAAAGTAATGACCCAATTATTAGGGTATTAATTCTACTACCCCCAAAAATCATAATTTTTTTGTCAAGATGTTGGAATTTGTCTTGGATCACTTCTTTTTGGATTGTCTTTCTATTGATGATAATTTTATATATCAGAAACTTTAGGGTAGAAAAAAGATCAACTTTGGGGGATCCGTCAATGCAGTTCTGGCAATTTAATAGAAATGAACAATGTCAAATAGTTTTAGAATCATTTTGTAAACTGAGAGTTTATTATGTTATGTCATTTTTATTTTATCATTGTGGAATTTTTGTCATAAATATCATGGAATGTCTGTCACAAATAACTCTTAAGATTAAGAAAGATAATTCTATTTGTCAAAAAATGGAATATTATTGAATCAAGAATGAATGATTGAATGAGAGAAGAGGAGAAAGACAAAATCCCCAGTGGAGTCGCCACTCTCTTGGTCGTAGCCGAAACGTGTGGGTCCGCTGCCTCTAATTCTCATTGTCATGTTTTTTTATTATTATTATTATTGGAGTGACCACTCTATTTATCAATTTTATTGCCCTATTTTCCAAGTAACGCATTCTTTTGAATCATTTGAAAGATTCCAATATGCTAAGAAACTCGAAGAAAAGGGAAAATGGCTAATAAGAATTGAAAACTGTAGAAAAAAGAAATGTCAGGGTGATTTTCTTAGACATTCAAGACTATCTCAGAAAACTCCTGATTAATGTTAACACTTGTTCTTCTAAGAAATTCAATGTCAAGAACAAGGAAAGAAACATCAATGTTTGAGCCTAGGGTAATAAGTTTCAATGATTCTGATTCTACCTTAGAGCCTAGGGTAATAAGTTTCAATGATTCTGATTCTTATTGAAACTTATTACCCTAGGCTCAAACATTGAAACAAATTACGCTTTAGATTTACTTTGCATTTTATAGGAAAGAAACATCAAGGTTTAGTTTGGTCGTTTTATTAATGCCATTTTTTCATGTTTTTATCTTATTTATGTCATTTGGTTTTGTTATTTCGTTGTTCTGTTATTATTGTTTTGAGATTTTATTATATCGTTATCGTTGTTTTTATTATTTTCATTTTATTTTGAGGTTTTGTTGTTTTATTTTTATTATTTTTGTTATTTTTGTTTCGGTTCGTTGTTTTGAGGTTCACTTTTTCTGCTTCAAAATTTTCATCCTGCAAAATAGAGTTATCACACCCTATAACTTGCAAACTAAATCTAAATCATAAGTTTTGAGGTTCTCTCTTTCTGTTTCAGAATGTCATCTAACAAAATAGAGTTAGCACACCCTATAAAATGCAAAGTAAATCTAAAGCGTAATTTGTTTCATGTCTTCAACAAACTTGTAAAACAGAACATGTCATGTTTAAATTTGCCAATTTTTTTGGTTAATTAATTTTTAAATGACCTAGTCAAGTTGTCTATGACACTGTTGTTCTGGGAGCGTAAAGTATTCAAATCTACTTACTCTGAATAGGGTTTAAACCACGACTGGAAGATTCTTGTCAGCAACCACAGATTATGTCAATGGGTTGATGAGATGAATTTAGATTATCCATAATGTCATTTATTTTAGGTCTGATTTTGGTTAGACGTATAGAAGTTTAATTAAGTCTAATATAGATTAGACTTAAGATTTAGTTTTAATGTCAGTAAAACCTAAAGAATTTATGTCGTTTCGGTTCAATTTGGATAGAACCTAAGATATGAAAATGATTTAGGTTTAATATAGTTAGAACTTAAAGGTTAGTATGGTTTAAGTCAAACGTAGGTAGGACTTAAAGTAATATAGATTCAATGTAGGTAGAACCTAAAGTTTAAAATGGTTTAAGTCTAATGTAAGTAGGAGCAAAATTTTAAGATGGTTTAAGTCCAATGTACGTAGGACTAATGGTGATTTAGGTAATGGTGATTTAGGTTCAATCTAGGTAGAACCTAATGTTTAAGATGATTTAAGTCCAATGTATGTAGGACCTAAAGTATAAGATGGTTTAAGTCCAATGTAGGTAGGACTTAAGGTGATTTAGGTTCAATGTAGGTAGAACCTAAAGTTTAAGTTTGTTTAAGTCCAATGTAGGTAGAACCTAAAGCTTAAGATGGTTTAAGTCTAATGTAGGTAGGACTTAAGGTGATTTAGGTTCAATGTAGGCAGAACCTAAATTTTAAAATGATTTAAGTCTAATTTTCATTGTACCTAAGGTATGAAGATGGTTTAGGTTCATTGTGGGTAGAACCTAAAATTTAGGATGGTTTAAGTCGAATGTAAGTAGGACTTAAGAAAGTTTGATTAAGTTTAATGTAGGTTAGACTTAAAGTTGACTTAGGCTCAATATGGATTGAACCTAGGATTTATGTTGATTATTGACTTATATTCAAGTTGGGTTGAACCTAAAAGTTTTATTTGACTTATGTTCAAGTTGGGTTGAATCTAAGGATTTGATTTGACTTAGGTTCAAGTTGGGTTGAACCTAAGGGTTTAATTTGACTAAAGTTCAAGTTGGGTTGAACCAAAAAGTTTAATTTGACTTAGTTTCAAGTTGGGTTGAACTTAACGGTTCAGGTTGACTTAGGTTCAAGTTGAGTTGAACCTAAGTTTAATTTGAGGGACTAAGCATAATTAGAATTAGAATTAATTGGGGTTTAGGTTATCTTAAGTCTAAAGTAGTTAAAACTTAAAGGTTTGATTAAGTCTAATTTATATTAGACCTAATTCGGTTTGAAGATTAACTAAACCTAATATGGGTAAGGTTTAATTAGTTTAATTAGGTCTAATTATGGCCATACCTAATTGAAGTTTAGAGTGAATTAAAACTATTGTAAATAAGGTCTAACTAAATTAATTAGGTCAAAATTTGGGTTAGGCCTAATTCGGTTTGAGGTTAATTAAGCCTAATGTAAGTAAAGCTTAATTCAATTTATTAGGTCAAAATTTTAGTTAGCCCTAATTGGAGTTTAGTTGGTCTTAAACCTAATGTTATTAAGGTTTAAGAGGTTAATTAGGTATGATTGGGGTTTAGACCTAACAAGGGCTTATTTGTGTTAATCCTAATGTAATTAAGTCTTAAAAGTGGCTAATTAGGTCTAATTGGTGTTTAAACCTAATTAGGGTTTATTTGTGTTAAGCCTAACGTGATTAATGCTTAAAATGAGTTAATTGGGGCTTAGACCTAATTAGGGTTTATTTTTACCTAAGCATAATGTAATTAAGGATTAACATGGTTAATTAGGTCTAATTAGGATTTAGACCTAATTAGGGTTTAATGTTTTAAGCCTAATGAAATTAAGGCTTAAAAGGGATTAATTAGGTATAATTGGGGTGTAGACCTAATCAGGGTTTTATTTGTGTTAAGCCTAATGTAATTAAGGCCTAAAAGATGTTAATTATGTCTAATTGGGGCTTAGAACAAATTAGGGTTTATTTGTGTTAAGCCTATTGTAATTAAGCCTTAAAAGGTTTTAATTAAGGTTTAATGTGTTAAGTCTTATGTAATTAGGGCTTAAAAGGGATTAATTAGGTCTAATTGGGATTTAGATCTAATTAGGTTTTATTTGTGTTAAGCCAAGTGAAATTAAGGCTTAAAAGGGGTTAATTAGGTCTAATTGGAGCTTAGACCTAATTAGGGTTTATTTTTACCCAAGCCTAATGTAAGTAAGGCTTAAGGTGGTTAATTATGTCTAATTTGGATTTAGACCTAATTAGGGTTTATTTATGTTAAGCCTAATGTGCTTAAGGCATAAAGAGGGTTAATTAGATCTAAATGAATTTTAGACATAATTAGGGTTTAGTAAAGTTTGGGTTCACTTGGATTGAACCCAGATGTTTGAGTTTGGTTTGAATCCATTTGGGATTGGATCTATATTTTAACCTAAGTCTATGTGGATTAGAACTAAGTGTTATGTGAGTTTGTACTCAAAATTTGAAATTCTAATTTTGAGACTATAGGGGTTAGACCCAATTAGTCTTGACAAATTTGAAATTCTAATTTTGAGACTATAGGGGTTAAACCCAATTAGTCTTGAGGAGATGGTTAAACCCCATGTTGGTTAAGGTTTGAGTTTACCCTATATCTAATCTGGGCGTTAGACCTAAGAATTAGGATTTGCTCAATCCTACAAGTCATGTAAGGCCAAGGTCCAAGCCTAAGAGACTCTAGGGTTTTAAATGTAAATTTGGAATTTACAATTTAGACCCTAAGTGATGGAAATGTCATTTTAAATTTTTTAATGGCTAAAAGTTGTCATTTTAGAGTTTAAAAGTGTCACTCTAAATTTTCTAACAATTTTCAATTTTAATTTTCTAATTTTTTGATTTTTTAATTATTTTTTAAAATAATTACAAATTTCAATGAAAAATATCAAATTTGACCAGTGAGACCTATTTTAGCATTCGAAAAATTATAAAAAATCTCCAAAAACGAGAAGATTATCATTGAAAATTTCATGATTTTTAGGATTTATAAAAATTTTTTAATAATTAAATTACTCCTAAAAATAAAAAAAATAATTAAAAATAAAATATAATTAATTAATTTCAGGGATATTTTTATTATATTTTTATGATTTTTCTACAAAAAGATATATATTTTTGATGTTTTTATATATTTTCTACATTTATTTAATCTTTACTTAAAGAATAATATGCGTGGTGCTGAAAGGATCATCGGATCCGTCGAATGGGCACAGGGCAACGTCTGATTGGTGGGATAATTTCCACAGTGCCACTGATTCGCTATTTTCCCTCCCAGAGAGAGTGCATCCATGTTAATCTTGGCCTTCCATTTCCGATACACGGAAATGGATGACAAAGGAGCATCTTCTCTTGGTATTAACTGCAAGACGTTCGTTTTTAAACCCTAATATAGTTGTCAAACTTTAATGGATTTTGATAAAAAATGTTTCTAAAGCTTCATCTCAAGAAGATGAAAATATCCATACGGTGATGTTAGAGTTTTGAAATAGTCTTTTTCACAAAGGTCCAAATCTGAGAAAGAATTAGATCAAAATGTCCATACCTGGCCTTCATGAAGTGAGGCTTCAATCAATTTTGATAAAAACAATCGCCAGGTCCTCGTGATGCTTTCTCTATGCTCAATTTGAAGTGGAATTAAGTTGAGCTATGATTTCACTGAAATGGGCTCACGACTTAGGCTTAAGATAAGTTGGAGCCAGCCAGAAGGTCTAATTTTGATTTTATACTTCTTTGTAGAGCTTAAGGATGGTTTGGAAGAGTTTGGTGTATACTCAAAAAATTGACTTGTTTTTAGGCCAAAAAATTGTACGGTGCAGTGTATTTCAGGAGCTAATTTTATGGGGAATTAACTCCTTAGGATTTAAGGAATGTTTTTGGTCTTGGTTATTTCGAATTAGATAGTGTATGATGGTCTTCATCTTTGTGGTAGCTCTCGAGTTAGCCTATTTATAGGCTTGGGGGGAAGTCATAGCTGAGCTAGGGTTTACTTAGGGAAGAACGTAACAGCCTTATGATGGTTGTGGATGAGTTCCCTAGTTGACAATTACCATGGATGAGCTTCCCAAGGTGATATCCATAATGAGCCTCAACTAAGATGAAGATTGAATCCTAGTTTTGGCTCTCTTCCAATGGGTAGTTTTTGTGGTGGATAGGATCCTTAAAATGAGCTGGATAATTTAGTCCATTTAAGCATCCAAGTCATGCTTTAAACTTAGGTAAGAATAACACATGTGCCTCCTTTCCCTCATTCCCATGGTTTGGTAATAATGAGCTCAATTATGTTAAGGATAATGTCATTTCTTCCATTGGATAAAAGGTGTAGTGAGTGATGACTTCACCTTATCTTCCTTCAATAATTTCATGACGGAATGACACCTATTCCCCTCCTTATAAAGGCTTCATTATGATCTTTGACTTGGGTCAAAGATTGTGGCTCAAGGTCATGGGTGTATCATAGTAGGTCTCATGGCTCATGGGTGACCCATTGGCAAATCCTAGGCTTCATTATGATCTTTGACTTGGGTCAAAGATTATGGCTCAAGGGTCATGGGTGTATCATAGTAGGTCTCATGGGTCATGGGTGACCCATTGGCAAATCCCCGTGGGTTAATCTCAAGTTTGAAGGTCATCCATGGGTTTTAAATGTCATGTATGATGTCATAAGTTATATTTCCATTTAGGGTTATTTAGCCATAATTTCATTTTGAATTAATTATGTAATTAATTAATAAAACATGAAATTATATTATGAACCCAAGGATTGTCAAAATAGTTTTGGGTGTTGACCATTTGACCAATTTTTATTAATTTGGTCAAAGGTTGACTTTTTGACCTAATTTTACGAAGGTTGACCAATTTTCACCAATGTTGATCAACTTAGGTCCAAGGTTGACCAATGTGACTTACTTGACCATGTCATGGTTGGGTTAGTCATGGGGTCATTAAATTTGATGGTATGGTTTGGGTTTAACCAAGGTTGACAAAAGTTGACCATGCTGGTTAAATTGACCATATGGTAATCATTTGGGTCTATTATTGACCAAATGGTTATTGTGGTGACCATGAGGTTCAAAATTGACCATTTTGATCAAAGTTTGACCAATGGGGCCTATGGTTCACCAAATGGTCCAATATGACTAATTTGGTGTTTAGGTTGACCAAATGGTTTAGTTTGACCAATTTGGTGTCAGGGTTGACCAAATGATTCACTTTGACCAATTTTACCAAAGTTGACCATTTTAACCAAGGTTGACCAATTTAACCAATTAGGTCAATTTTGACCAACTGAGTCTTAGGGTTAGTCATTTGACCAATTTTAAATCAGAATTGTCCAAATGGTTAAGTTTGACTAATTTGACCCTATGGTTGACCAAATAGTCAATGTGCTAACTATTGGGTCAAGGGTTAACCAAATCAGGGTTTGTCATTACTAATTTGAGCATTTTGGGTGTTAATGTGGTGCAAACCCAAAAAGAATGTAATGAGAGTTAATGTAACATTCAGAATTTTAGGTACCCTAGGTGAATTCATAAAGAGGTTAATGTTAGTAATGCCCTCTTCTCAAGGTGAATTTAGTGGTCATGATGACACTAGGTTTTAAGAAGTGACTGAGGATTTTGGGTTGATGTAGGTGACTCAAGGCATATGCTATCTATAGGTGTCAGTTTAGGGTCCTCACAAAAGAGAGGTCAATAGTACACATTTACATTTTACGCATTGTAATTTTCCTGATTTACCTTACAGTGTTTTCTACCTGAATTTATTTACCTTACATGCAAAACTAAACCAAAACTAAAAAACAACAAAAACACACTTTCAAAAGATTGAAGAAACATAATATACTCCTTTTGGTTTTACTAGGATTTCCTGGATGAGGTAACCTATAGTTGTTAATGGGAGTTCTCTTATTTAATTGAGCTTAATAACTTGTTTAGACAAAGTAAATTCAAGAGAAAATAGTGGTTCAAGAATGAGGGAACCATAGGATTCTAACCGGTGTCTCTCTAATTAAATTAAATCCACCCATAAAAACACTTGAAAAATAACAACAACAATAAAACCTGTCATATAAACTGCAAAATTATAGAACCTTAAACCTGGAGCCATCACATTAAAGAGATTGGAGCTAATTTTGTGGGCAGCCCAATAAGGATGTATAAAAGAACAACTTCGAGAAAGCAAACAAATCTAAAATGGTGAACTTTTCCATAGAATTAAATAGCATGCCATATGATTTTGAGGTAGCTCTTCCAGTACATAAGTCCTCATCTTACCTTTAGGCCTTTACACAATCATGTTGTGCAATATAAGCCCTAACTCGCTTTAGGCTGTGAGATTGTCGTTCGTTACGACATAAACCCACATATCTTCCAGGTTGTTTGTATGACCATATCATGCAAGTGTAAGCCCTAAAAAATAGAACTAACACGATGGAACTATTAATATTAACTCTTCAAAATTAAAGAAAAATCATAGGATAGCTTCAGAAGTCATCGAGGTTCTCCTAAGGATTCGTGATATCCTTTATCTTTCTCCATTTGGATTCCAAAAATAACAGTTCCTATTTGATATTTCTTCGTCCAATCTTGAAAAGCCTAAAATTTAAAAGTTTTGAAGACAAGTACCTCTGATCTAAATCAAGAGTTTCCTTAGGCAATTTTGATTATCTAAGATGTAATTAACTGTAAGGGCTTACCCTTATAGTAAACTTTGAAACCCAGCTTAATCTAAACCCTATCTATTATTTTATATTAGAGAGGAACTTGCTGGTCACATAAAAGGTTTTGCGGGCTAAAACGGATGTCATAATTGTTTGGTTTATTTAATCAAGCTTCACTATCAAGTAACATGTCCATTCCTTGAGATAGATGCATGGCTTGTAATGTTGTGCTCATTTATTTAAACTATTATCTGTATGCTTAGATTATGCTAACAAATCTCCCCTGATGACGGTCGACATGTATGCTTTTAATAAATTTAGACCTCAGCTTATTGGAGCTAAATATATTGTGCATATTGATCATTCTGCTATTAATTATTTGATAAAAAATGATGCAAAACCACAATTAATTAGATGGGTCATTCTGATGCAAGAATTTGATTTTCAAGTAGTGGATAGGAAGGGTATTGATAATCAAATAGCTAACCATTTGATAAAGCTTGAACAGAAAAATAATGGTAACTTTAATGATGAAATAAATGAAACTTTTCCAGATGCAAACTATATGTGATTATTAAATGCTAAATTTTGTGGTATGATGATATAGTTTACAACTTAGTAACATTTTACCATATAGATTAGATAGCCACAAAATGAAAAGCTTCATTCATGGCACAAAAGTTTACTTTTGGGTTGACCTTTATTTATATAAACAATGTAAGGACGTTATTCAAAGAAGTGTACAAATTGAATAAACTCGTGAAATGTTGACCTCACTTTTGTTGAGGTCTAGTCTTTCTTCCTTAGAAGCCTAAGATCTAGCTATAGGACTTTCCCGTTGACTATCTTAGTGGACTAGTAATGGAACCCTACAAAGTAGAAAATCTAATCATCCCTTTGCTCTTCTTGGAGTTCCAAATGTTTGGCTTTGCACTCTATCACCTAAAAGGTTAGAACCGACATGTGGGAGCTCAAGAAGAGTTCCCATAGGATTGTTCGACCTTAGGGTTAGCCCTGGGTGGCTTGGGTTATGTCTTGGTCAGGCACACACATGCACAATCCTAAACCCTAAAATCATTTATTCTTAGCCTACTCATCAACTCTTTTGGAAACTGATGTGGGTGGTCCTCCAAGCTCTTAGCCTTTGGCTAAAGTGGCAGTGACCATCACATGGAGGATCCAAAATGGGCTTCTCCTTGGTCTCATTGCTCAGAAAAGTTAACTTTCTGATTAGCATGTTCAATTGATACCAATTCCACCAAAACACCCATCTTTGGCCTTCCACCCCCAAAATTTTCCAAAACTACCAAAACACCCCTGAAACCCTAATTTTCCAAAAATTCCCTAATTAGCAATTCCTACCCAAAAATCATATTAAAACATTATAACCCATTCAAATTGACTAAAACACCCCTATTTCTGCAAAATTCCCAAAACACCCATAAATTTTCCAAAATTACCAAAATACCCCTCATGTTCCAAAAATTCCCAAAACTTCCAAATTCTCTCCAAATATCCCCAAAATCAATCCTAACCACTTAACAACTTCAATTACACTCAAAACCACCAAAATTGATGAAAACCTCTAAATTGAACATAAATGCCTAAAAGACCAAATCATCCTCAAGTTCTATGAATTTAATTTAATACTTCCCTCAATTCCAAATCAAAAAAAAAAAAATCATCATGTACAAGATCAATTGAAACCAAATTCTAGCCCAATAAAAACCAATTTCAAAACCTAAGTCAAATACAAAATAAACTTAACATCAATTCAAATACAAAACAAACTTAACATCAAAACAAATTTAACATCAAAACACATAAAACAAATAAACACTAACTCCAAACAAACAAACTAGACTCTTGAACTTACTTTCATTCTCCTTCTGGTGGAACATATCCTGGCCTTTCACTCGTTTCTCCTGGGGCATTCGGAATATATATTTGGTAGAACGGATGGCGGTGATGAACTCTCATTAAGTCTTCTTCAATCCACTTATTTTTCAAATACATCGTTGTGTCAGCTTATTCTATATGACATGTATGGCTGAATTGTATTTTTAGTTGCCATCTGATATGCTCCAAGTGTGTGTTAGTCTCATTCACTTTTACTTCAATTGAAGCCACATCGGCCTCAATCATTGCAATCTTCTCCTTTATTCCTTCTATACTAATAGCTATGAACCCATTGTATAAATCTTGCATGATTTGACTAATGAACCTCTTCTTAATGGATTCTTCTTTGTTCTTCGATTCAATCTCCCAACAAGACATTTTTCCAAGATCTCTCACTCTATTTCTCTTCACTTAAACATTAAGATGAAAACTTGAAGTGGTGAAAATTCTCTTCATTCCCATGCTGTTTATACGGCTTAGATGAAGCCTAGACCCATTACCCACGTTCACAAACCACTAAACCATGTTTAAAGCCACTAAACCACATTTAATCATTGTAGAATAATAATTCCACACATTTTTAAACAGTCGCGCTTAAGCGCCGAGTGTTGGTGCTTAAGCGTCGGTGTTTACTTTAGCACAAGTTTGCTTAACGTCCAAATATGCATTTTAACACGTCTAAGTCATCAATTAAGGTCTTCAAATCCTCACTATATCATTATATATATTCAACAATACTACCACCTTTTTCTTAATCAAACACAACAACATATCATTTAAAACAAATACACACTTGTAACTATGGATTCCTCCCATAAAGTGCTTGGTTTTATGCATCAAACCAACGTAACCAATGCTCATTTTGGTTGACCAACAAAATAAGATCATTTAATTTAAGTTGATCCCCTATAAAATAGGGTTTTAGTCGGTGACCATTTGAATATTTTCTCATTTTTATGATCTTTGATATTCACAAATCCATAGTGATAAACTATTATCACAACAAAAGTGCTCATTCACTTGGGCTTAAGTTTTCCTGGAAATAATCTTAATCTTGCATTTTATAGAAAAACTTGTAACTCTAGCTCAAAGTTTTTAGTATGAATCCTTCGATCATGTCACATCTTCATCTTTTCTTTATAAATCTTCACACTCTCATAAGATTCATTCCTTATCTCTTATTCCTTATCTCTCATTCCTTATCTCTTCAAGCTCATTTAATTGTAATCATCTTTTCTCACCAGCATATTTTCAAATATAATTGAGTTCTTTAATAGCCCAATATGCTTTATGCTCAAGTTCAACTGACAAACGACAAGCTTTCCCAAATATTATCCTATATGGTGACATTCCTATAGGAGTTCTATATGCAGTCCTATAATCCCACTCCTATAATCCCACAAAGCATAACACAAAGCATAATCAAGTTTGACTGACCAATTCATTTTTGTTGGATTCATTGATTTTTCTAAATTCTTTTCATTTCACGATTGGATAATTCATCCAAACCACTTGTCTGAGGATGATAAGCAGGAGAAATTCGATGGTTGATATGTTATTTCTTGACTAATTTCTCCACTATTGTATTTCTAAATTAACTTCCCCCGTCAGTTATGATCACTCCCAGTATCCTAAATCTACAAATACTCCCAGTATCCTAAATCTATAAATTATGTTTGTTCTTAAAAACTTTGCAACACTTTGAGCTACACATCAAGGTAAAGCAACAACTTCTATCCATTTGATTACATAGTCCACAACTGACAGATTACATAGTCCACAACAAACAATATATATATATATATATATATATATATATTTAAAGGATGGTATAAATGGTCCCATAAAATTTAATCCTAAAACATCAAATATCTCGACTTCAAATATATAATTAAGAGGCATCTCATTTCTTCTAGAAATATTGCTTACACATTGACATCAATCACAATTTTTTGTATAAGCATTAACATCTCTAAATATTGTAGGCCAATAAAATTCATATTGAAAAATTTTGTATGTTCTTTATCAACACCAAACTGTCCCCCAAAATCAAAATCATGACATTTTTTGTTAATTTCATAAGTTTCTTCTAATTTCATAAGTTTCTTCTAAAAAGTTTCTTCTAAAGGTGCACATCTTTGAATAATTAGATCCTTTCCTTGTTTATATAAAAATGGGTCATCTCAAAAATAAGTATTAGCTTCAAATAAAAATTTCCTCTCCTGTTGGTATGTGAGACCATATGGTATGATATCACTAACAATAAATTTCACAATGTCGGCATATCATGGAACACACCACTCATTAATATTGAACAATTTTTCATCTGAAAAATGATCTTTAGTTTCTTTTTCAAAATAGAGTGGTTTTTCTAATTCAAGCCTGGACAGATGATCAACAATTTAATTATTATCTCCCTTCTTATCTACTATTTCAAAGTCAAGTTCTTTCATGAGAAAAATCCATCTTATCAATATTGGTTTGCATCCTTCTTTTTTATTAAATATATAATAACTGAATGATTTGTATGCACAACACATTTTATTCAAATTAAATATTCTCTAAATTTATCAAAAGCCTATACTATTGCTATTAACTCTGTCTCAGTGGTGGTACAATTAATTTTAACTTCATTAAGAGTTCTAATAGCATAGTAAATTAATTTGAAAATCTTATCATGTTTCTGTCTTAAAATGGCTCCAATTGCATAATCACTTGCATCACACATCAATTCAAAAGATTTTTCCCAATCGGTGAAACAATAATTGGTGCAGTGACTAATTTTTCTTTTAATAGCTCAAAAGCTTTTAGACACTCCTTATCAAAATTAAAAAGTTACATTTTTTTGAGTAAATGACATTGAGGCTTAGTAATTTTTTAGAATTCTTTAATATATCACCTATAGAATCCAACATGTTTTAAAAAACTATTAATTTCCCTCACATTTTTTGGGTAAAGTAAATTAGCAATCACTTAAATTTTTGCAGGATCTACTTTCATACCATTTTCTGATATATGATGTCCTAAGAAAATTCCTCCTACTACCATAAATTGGCATTTTTCCCAATTAAGGACTAAATTTTTCTCTTCACAGTGCATAAGAACTCTTCATAAATGTTCTAAACATGATTCAAATGATGATTCAAATACTAAAAAATCATCCATAAAAACTTCAATTCCTTTTTCAATTAAATCACAGAAAATATCCATCATATATTTTTGAAATGTAGTAGGGGCATTACATAAACCAACGAGCAGTCCTTTAAAAGTACATGTAACATAAGGACTAGTAAATGTATTTTTCTCTTGATCCTTAAGAGCTATTTATATTTGGTGATAACCAACATATCCATCCAGAAAACAAAAGTATGTGTTCCCAACTAGTCTATCCAACATTTGATCTAGAAAGGGTAGTGGGAAATGATCTTCCCTAGTGGTGAGATTAAATTTTCTATAATCAATGAATATTCACCACCTTATGACTTGTCTTGTTGGTATTAACTCGTTATTTTCATTAATAGTCACAGTCACTCCTCCTTTCTTAGGATTGTGGTGAATTGGACTAACCCATGTACTAGCTGAAATAGGGTAGATAATTCTAACATTTAACCACTTTAAAATTTCATTCTTAATAATTTTTTCACAACGAGATTCAATGTACTTTAAGGATCAGCCCTAGGTTTACAGTTTTCTTTCATAAGAATTCTATGCATACAAATTGAAGGACTATTCCTATAGTATTGGCAATTGTCCATCCAAATGCTTTCTTTTAAGTCTTTCAAGGTTTTCATTAAACTCTCTTCTTCTTCTAAACTTAAATTTGAGAAAATTATAACCAGTAATGTTAAGGAATCACCTAAAAAGGGATATTTTAAATGTTGAGGAAGTAACTTCAGTTCAAGTTCAGGTAGTTTTTCAATTGATGGACAAAAATATTTATCTTTTTCTGTCATGTTCAAAACTTCAAAACTTTCTCAAACATAATTTGAATCTTCTTCATGAAAATCATCAAATTGCTCTAATTCCTCTACTTTCTCATGTTCCAATTTTTCCATTTCAGATTTCTCTCATAAGTTGCTTTGAAATGACATTCACTCAGATATCTTATTACATTCATCCTGTAAGGCTCATCATCTTTTCCTTTTGCAGGATACTTTATCAATTTTAAAATATTAAAAGTAAATGTTTGATCATTGATGTTCATAGTTAATTCCCCTTTCTGCACATCTATCATTGCTCTTCTAGTGGCTATAAAAGGTCTCCCTAAAATGATCGGTATCTTTTTACTTTCCTCCATATCTACCATAATGATATCAACAAGGAAGATAAATTGATCCATTTTCACTAATCATCTTATTTAACTCCCTTAGGATATGTTATTGAACGATCTACTAACTGCGAAGTTACAGTACTATGTGATATTTCTCCTATTCTCATTATTTTAAATAATGATAATGGCATAAGGCTAATGTTTGCACCGAAATCAAATAAAGATTTCCCATAAAATTTGTCTCCTACTGCACATGGAACTGTGAAGCTACCAGGAACTGTAAGCTTTTCAGAAAGCTTTTTCTGAATTATAGCACTGCACTCCTGATACGCCTAAAATATATAGTGTTTTTATACACATTTTTATACTTATTTTTGAGATATTACACTTTAATGGAAGGTATTTGAGTTTTTTTTTCTTCAGGTACAACTAAAAAGGTGAAAAATGGAAAAAAGAGTGAAAAAAGATAAATTATGGAGCAAAAATGAAAATCTGGTGCAAAAGTATTTTGGCGCTTAAGCGCCAGTGAAATAGAGAAGGCTACACCTAAGGGCCAGAGGCCCCACACTTAAGCACCAGTGACAGTTACTTGATGTGTTAATTCATTTCAACAAACTTTAAAGATACATGTGAGGCACCTATTGGCTAAAGAGGGTCGTTATGACCACCAAAAAGAATATGGTTAAAAGACTTGTGAAAGGAGGCATCCCTTGGAGAATACATTGAATTTGGACACATTTTGAAGAGATATCAAGGCACCTCTTAATAATTATAAATGAAGGAAGTTGAGATTTTCAGAAGTGTTCCTGAAATAATTCTTGGAGAAGCTTTTGGAGAGGTGGTTTATGCATCTTTGGAGAAAGTTTCAGACACAAAAAATCTACCTTTATTTTTCCTTTTATTTTTAGTTTTATTTTGGGAGTTAAGAGTGTTGTAAGAAGAGAAGAGATTCAAAGCAACTTCAAGTGTTTGGTGGAGGATTTGAGATAAGTTTTTATGTTTTTGTTACTACATTTGGTTTTAAGTGAAACTTCTTGTTGGTTTGACAATGATTTCTGCTTTTAAACTGAAGTGTGTTTTTATTTTCTCCATAAATTCTGATTAGTTTTCTTTATCTTTTTCCTTAAAATGATAAGTAATTAAAGTATTGGACGGAAGTTGTGGAGAGTATTGATCTTTATTTTTGGAAGAAGTTGTGATGATATAACTCCATGTACTTCATATACTTCTTGATTTGGGCTATCAAGATGTTAAAATTTATTGTGAGAACATGTAAGAACCGAGATGGTATTGTTTCAATTAATAATTGGAAAGAGTCACATGAGGTTTTATGGATGAGAATGTACTTCATATGATTGTGTGCAAGATAATAAGGAAATAATCATTGAAGGGTGTAGAGTTAGAGGACTTTACATTGACAGTTTAACGCCCCCAACTTGGATTATTATTTTAGGTTTTGATACAGGATGTTAGCCCATAGGTGGAGGGAATTGAGGGAACTCCAGAGTGAGAGATGGTATCTTCCTTGCCTAGGCGGTCTTGAGAACTATTCAAACTTTAAATTAACCAATATTCTTTACAACATTTCTAGTAAGGGTAAAGAATAAAATTGCTCCTATTTGGCACAACACAATTTTGCATACTTCCACAACAAAATTCCTATACTTTTTACTGATTCATGATAAGGAAAAAGATATTTTATATTTAGTGCTTCTTATCTTATAAAAAGTCAAGTTATCTTTAGAAGTTGTTATTGTTGTGTCAAAATATCAAAAATACCAAAAAGAATTGAACTTTAATTACTGTGATAATATCTTTACTTTAAGTAATTGTCTTTTTAAAATTTAATTGTTTTACTTAATAGTGCATATTGTGAACAATCCATGTGGGTTCAATATTTGGGGCTTAATCCAAAAGTCCTATATTACTTGATAATGATATGTATACTTGCATAATATCCCAATATATATAAAATATAAAAAGTAGAATTCTAATTTTCTTCAAGGTAAATTTTTTTGTGCTATTGCAAAGTAGGAAAGATAAGTGGAGAATATAATTGCATACATTGTTATACTATTGCATATAAACAGTCGAGATCAAGTTTTTAGTGTTGTTGTCGGGGATTAAATTTAAGAAAAATTAAAAATTAGGATTGCAAATTAGATTTCAATAAAGATTTCAATTTAAATTGGGATTGAATTTAAATCATAATTTAATTTAAAACAAAATTTCTATATTTAGAAAGCCTTATTTGAACCTTAAGAATTTTTATAAGAATATTTTAGTGTTGTGTTTTTATATGAAGTATCTTATTTTTGTTTTATGTTAGTGTATGTGTAGTTCAGATTCTGAAGAACTAGTGCCCTATGATTCTGAAATTGAAAGAACTGTCAAGAAAATTAAAAAAAATAAAAAAAAATTAAAATTTTGGAAAATCTAAAGAAAATTACATAAATGGCAGATCAAAATAATCAAAATACTGAAATTCAAGAATTTAGACCATTAAGAGATTATGCTAACCCTACGGTGGATGAACGTCATTATAGTATTCAAAAACATACTGTAGTGGCTAATTCATTTGAGCTTAAATAGGTTATTATCCAAATGATATCAAATAATCAGTTTGGGGGATCACCAAGTTTAGATCCAAATTTACATCTTCCAAAATTTTTATAATTGTGCGCTACATTTAAATACGATGGTTTATCAGATGATGTCGTAAGACTTAGGTTATTTCCTTTATCACTAAGGGAAAAAGCTAAGACATGGTTGCATTCATTAGCACCTGGATCTATCACAACTTGGGGTGATTTAGCAAAAAAATTCCTTCTTAAATATTTTCCACCTTAAAAAACTGCTAAGCATCTTTTAATCAATTTAAAGGGGAATCTATTTATGAAGCATTGGAGTGATTTAAAGATCTCTTAAGAAAGTTTCCACACCATGATATGCCAGATTGGTTAATAATTCAAACTTTTTATAATGGATTAGCTGTGTCTCTTAGATCTACTATCGATGTCGTTGCTGGTGGTTCATTGATGTCAAAACCATTTTATAACGCTTATGCTTTAATTGAAGAAATGACTACCAATAATTTTCAATGACCTTCTAAGAGGGTAAATCTTAAAAAAGTAACCAATATTCACGAATATGATGTATTTACTATGTTAGCAAATCAAGTTGTTGCAATTTTAAGGTACTTAGACCAATTTGGAATGAATTTTTCTCAACCAATTTTTATGATTGAAGAGAATTCATTAAGCCAAATGGTAGATTCTCAAGCATCATTATAGACTTTGAATGCCTTAAACAATAAGCAGAATAACCCAAATTCAAACTATTATAACCCATGTTGGAAGATCCATCTCAACATTAACTGGAATAATACTTCAGTTGGTAATAATCAACAATGGGGTAGCAACCAAGTAAACCCATTGAGAAGCTAGAAAAGCCAAGGGAATAATAATAATAGATTCACTTATCTTTCAGGTTTCAATAGTAATCCACATTTTAAGGAGAAGAAGTTATCTACAGAAGAAGTGGTGTTACAGATGGGAAATCAGTTACAAAGTCAAGGAGCTACAACTATAAACATTAAGAATCAAATTGGACAAATAGAAAATTCATTAAGTCATAGATCTCAAGGAACACTTCCTAGTAATACTGAAGTAAATCCAAAAGACTAGAATAAAGGGCAAGTAAAAGCTATTCAACTTATAAGCGAAAGAGAGTTGGAAGGTAGGGTTCAAAAAGAAACTGATGTAGAGAGAGAAGAAACTGAAGAATCAAAAGAGAACGCTCCAAAAGAATTTGAAAGACCTATTTCTCCAATGAAAATTAATTTATAAAAATAATTTGAAAAAAACCACCACCTCCATTTCCTCAGAGACTTTTTCAACAGAAGGTGGATAAGAAATTTTCAAAATTTATGAACTTCTTAAGAAGCAACAGAAGGTGGATAAGAAATTTTCAAAATTTATGGACTTTTTAAGAACCTTACAATTAATATTCCATTGGTTGAAGCCTTAGAGCAAATGCTAAGCTACATAAATTTTATGAAGGATATTCTTAATAGAAATATGAAGTTTGAAGATAATGAGACTATCGCACTCAGTGAGGAATGAAATGCTATAATTCATAAAAAACTTCTTGAAAAGCTTAAAGATTCTGGTAGCTTTACAATTCCATGTGCAATAGAAGACAACTTTAATTGGAAATCCTTATGTAATTTAGGTGCAAGCATTAATCTTATGCCATTATCAATATTTAAAAGATTGGGATTAGGAGAAATAACCCTTACTACTGTAACTCCACAGTTAGCAAATTGTTCAATAACTTACCCTAAAGGAGTTATATATGATTTCCTAGTGAAAGTGGATCAATTTATCTTTCTTATTATTTTCATTGTGTTAGATATGGAGAAATATAAAGAAATACTTATCATTTTAGGGAGACCTCTTCTAGCTTCAGGAAGAGAAATGATAGATGTGTAGAAAGGGGAATTAACTATGTGGGTCAATGATCAAATGATTACTTTTAACATTTCAAGATCAATGAAGTATCCTACAAAAGGTAAAGATGATGAATGTTATAGAATGGATGTTATAAGATATTTGAGTGTATGCCATTTTAAAACAAATTATGAAGAAAAATTTGAAATCAAAGATTTGGAACACAAGTAAGAAGATGAATTAGATCAACTTGAAGATCTTTATAAGGAAAATTAAAATTGTATTCGAGAAAGTTTTGAAATTCTATACACAATCGAAAAAAAATAAATCATATTGACCATCGATTGAAAAACCTCCTAAACCAATTGAAAAACCTCTTGAACTTAAGTTAAATTTACTTCCTGATCATTTAAAATATGCCATTTTAGGTGATTTCTCTACTTTACTAGTTATAATTTTCTCAAAATTAATGATGGGAGAAGAAGAAAGATTGATGAAAATTTTGAAAAATTTTATAAAAGCCTTCAGATGGGCAATTGCTGATATTCAAGGAATCAGTCCTTTAATTTATATGCATATAATTCATATGGAAGAGAACTGATATGGATCATATGGAAGAGAACTGCAAACCCAAGGCTGATCCTTAAAGGAGATTGAATCCTATTATGAACGAAGTTGTAAAGAAAGAAATTCTAAAGTGGTTATATGTTTGAATTATCTACCCTATTTTAGATAGTGCATGAGTTAGTCCAATTCACTACGTTCCTAAGAAAGGGGAGTGACTATGACTGTAAATGAACATAATAAGTTAATGCCAACAAGACAAGTCACGGGGTGGAGAATATGCATTGATTATAAAATATTAAATCTTGCTACTAGAAAAGATCATTTTTCACTACCCTTACTAGATAAGATGCGAGTCTATTTGAGCATAAACACGAGCATAAACACTTATTTTTTTGGATGGATATACTGGTTATCACCAAATTCAAATAACTACTGAAGACAAGAGAGAGCAACATTTACCAGTCTGTATGGTAAATTTGCTTTTAAAATAATGTCCTTTGGTTTATGTATTGCCCCCGCTGCATTTCAAAGATGTATGATGGCTATTTTCTGTGATTTAATTGAAAAGGGATTGAAGTCTTTAAGGATTATTTTTAGTGTTTGGAACTTCATTTGACTCATGTTTAGAATATTTATCAAAAGTTCTTAAGCACTGTGAAGAATTAAATTTGGTCCTTAATTGGGAAAAATGTCAATTTATGGTGACAGAAGGAATTGTATTAAGACATCAAATATCAGAAAATGGTTTGGAAGTAGATCCTGCTAAAATTCAAGTGATCGTTAATTTACCTTATCCAAACAATGTAAGGGAAATTAAGAGTTTTTTAGGATATGTTGGATTCTATATGTGATATATTAAAGACATTTCAAAAATTACTAAGCCTTTATGCCATTTACTGGAGAAAGATGCAATTTTCAATGTTTATGAAGAGTTCCTAAAGCTTTTAAGTTATTAAAAGAAAAATTAGTCACTGCACCAATTATAGTTCCACCAGATTTAGGAAAATCTTTTGAACTGATGTGTGATGCTAGTGATTTGAGCTGTTGTAGGACAAAGATATGATAAAATGTTCAAAGTAATTTACTATGCTAGTAAAACTCTTAATGAAGCTCAAATTACTTATACAACAATTAAAAAAGAGTTATTAGCAATAATATATGCTTTTGAGAAATTTAGATCATATTTAATTGAAAATTAATGTGTAAAATTAATGTGTAATGCATACAAGTCATTTTGTTATTAAGTACTTAATAGTAAAGAAGGATACAAAACCTAGATTGATACGATGAGTTCTTCTTTTGCAAGAGTTTGATTTTATAATAGTAGATCGGAAGAAGGGGATTGAAAATCAAATTGTTGATCATTTATCCAGGCTTGAATTAGAAAAACTACTCTATTTTGAGAAAGTAATTAATGAATATTTTTCTGATGAAATAATGTTGAATATTAATGAGTGGTGTGTTCCATGGTATATCGACATTGTGAACTTTCTTGTTAGCAATATTATACCCTATGGAATGAGGTACCATCAGAAGAGGAAATTTATATCTGAAGTTAAGATTTATTTTTTGGATGACCCGTTTTTATATAAACAAGGGAAAGATCTTATTATTCAAAGATGTGTGCCTTTAGAAGAAACTTATGAAATTATCTGAAAATGTCATAATTCTAATTTTGAGGGACATTTTTGTCATACAAAAGTTTACAAACTTGATTTGTGTCATACAAAAGTTTACAATCTGGATTTTATTGGCCTACTATCTTCAAAGATGTTAATGCTTATATCAAAACTTATGATAGATGTCAACGTGTAGGCAATATTTCTAGAAGAAATGAGATGCCCCTCAACTATATGTTAGAAGTTGAAATATTTGATGTTTGAGGATTAGATTTCATGGGACCATTTATACCATTTTTCATAAATTTATATATAATGTTAGCAATGGACTATGTATCCAAATAGATTGAAGCTATTACTTTACCTCGATGTAATGCTTAAAGAGTTGCAAAATTTTTAAGAACAAATATATTTTGTAGATTTGGGATTTTGAGAGTAATCATAACTGACAGGGATAATCATAACTAACAGGGAAAGTCATTTCAAAAATGCAATAATAGAGAAATTATTAAAGAAATATTATATAAACCATAGAATTGCTACGGTTTATCATCCTGAAACAAGTGGTTTGGCTGCATTATCCAATCGTGAAATTAAAAGAATTATGGAAAAATTTGTGAATCCAAGAAAAATGGATTGGTTAGTCAAACTTGAAAATGCTTTGTGGACTTATAGGACTGCATATAGAACTCCTATAGGAATATCCCTATAGGAATATATAGGAATATCCCCATATAAGCTAATATTTGGAAAAGCTTGTCATTTACCAGTTGAGCTTGAGCATAAAGCATATTGGGTGATTAAAGAGTTTAATTATAATTTAATGGATGCTGGTGAAAAAAAGTTATTATAATTAAATGAGCTTAAAGAGATAAGAAATGAATCTTATGAGAGTGCTAAAATTTAGAAAGAAAAGATTAAATGTGGCATGATTAGAGGATTCTTATTAAAAATTTTCAACCAGGGCAACAATTTTTACTACATAAAGATTAAGATTATTTCTAGGCAAACTTAAGTCCAGGTGGATGGGCATATTTGTTGTGATAAAAGTTTATCCATATAGAGCTGTGGATATTAAAGATCCTAAATATGAGAAGATATTTAAAGTGAATGGACATGAGTGAATGGACATAAACTGAAACCCTATTTTATAGGGGATCAACTTAAATTAAACGATCGCATATTTTATGATATTGGGTCAACCAGAATAAGCATTGGTTACGTTGGGCTAACGACATAAAACCAAGCGCTCGGTGGGAGGCAACCGATAGTTATCAGTGTGCTTTTATTTTGAATGTTTTTTGTGTGTGATTAAGAAAATTTGGTTTAGTATTTTAAGACTATTATGTGTAGTAATGATTTTAAGACTTTATTAGGTTACACTATTATGTGTTAGTAATGATTTTAAGACTTTATTAGGTTACGTAAACATGTTAGAATGAGTATTTTGATGTTAAGTTGCCCGGTGCTAAGTCATGCACTGGCACTTAAGCGCCAATATTCAGCGCTTAAGCACGAACAATAAAAAAACATGTGCAAATTTTAGTTTCTAGAATATTTAACCAGTAATTGTTTACTTAAACATGTCATGGCAGTTTTAGGATGTGTCTAGGAGTTATAGGAAGGATTTTGGCCTATAAATTGAAGGGTTTTATAAAGAATTTTCACCACAATTTAAAGTTTAACCCTAAAAGTCTAAGAGAAAGAGAGATTTGGACAAAACGTCTTCATGGGAGATGGATTTGAAGAAAAAGGAAGAGGCCATGAGGAAGAAATTCATTATTCAGAGTGCACAAGAGATGTATAATGGTTTCTTAGCCTTTAATATTGAAGGAATAACAAAAAAGATCAACAAAATTGAGGCTGACGTGGCTTCAATTGAGGCAAAGGTAAATGAAGTTAATGCACATCTAGATCATATGGGATGGCAATTAAAAATGTAATTTAGTCATACAGTTATATAGAGGAAGCAGATAAGGTGATGTATCTTAAGCAGAAATGGATTGAATAAGATTATATAAGAACTCGTCACCACCATCCGTTTTATCAACTCTATATTCCAAATGCCCAAGGAGAGACTAATGAGAGACATGAATTTATTCCAACAAATGAAGAATGGAATTAAGTTCTACACAAATATTTTCTTTATAGGAGTTGTTTTATGTGTTAGTGTTATGTCTTGTTTTTAGTGTTTATGTGATTATGTGTTTTATTGTCTAAGTTTGTTTAATGTTTGTATTTAGGAAAATTTTCTCATCCGAGACTTTTTGGAATGAGAATTATGTATTGTATGTCGTTTGTAATAGTTCGTGAATGCATAAAAGTGTTTGTCTGTAAGATTTTTTATGTTATTTTTACTTCAAATTGAATTAGTAATATTAGAGAATTTTGAGAAAGAGGAGAGTTAAAATGGAAGAAAATAGTTATTTAAGTGTTATAAGACCCTTTAAGGATGGTTTACTTAGGCTGATAGTGCATTTTACTTAAGATTAAAAATATAAAAAATCGTGCACTAGCGCCTAAGCGCCACAACCCCATGCATAAGTGTGAGGCAACTCGAGAGGCAGGCGCCTAGGCGCCAAATATCCGTGCTAAAGCGCCAGTTCATGAAAACCGATTTGTGAATTTTTGACACTGAAAATTTGAGGAGTTGCCTGTTGGAAGCTGTCGGCCACCGGAATCAAAATTCCATCGCCAGAAAAAATATGAAATCAAACTGATCCCATATCTTTCATAGTTCAAATGAAAGAGCACTACACCTCAAGTTATGTATCTATCCACAAAAATAAACACAAGACTTGAGAGTGAGGCTCGATGAAATAAACTAAGAAATATATGACATCCATTTGGTCTGTGAAAACCATTTTATTTATAAGCTGACAAGTTCCCCTATTTAATTTAAAGAATTAAATAGGATTTATATTAATCTTGGTTTGGAAAAGCTTCCTGTAAGGGTAAGTCCCTATAGTTAATTACATCTTAGATAACGGAAGTCACCTAAGAAAACTCTCAATAGAAAACAGGGGATATTTTTTTCAAGGAGTTTCAAAGGATAGGACTTTTCAATGAGATCAGACAAAGAGGTGTGAAAGGAAAATGGCTCAAATTTGAAACATAAATTTGGAACAAATTTGGAACATTTATTGTAGAATCCAAAGGAGGTAGAACTAGGGGAGGTAGAGGAAAACATCGGTGACTTCCCAAGCTACCATATTGTTTGACGTTAGTTTTGGAGAGAAATAATTAAATATTTCGTCCTGTCAATTTTATGTCAATTTTATTAGTCAGGGCCACTCATGCGAAACAATCACACAAATAACCTAGAAGATATGAGGATTTTGGTTGTGACGAACGAAAACCTCAAAATCCTAAGACGAGTTAGAGCTTAAATTGTATAGTAGAGCTATACAAAGGCTTAAAGAAAATTTGAGGATTTATGTTGCAAAAACAAACCACCTTGAAGTCCCATGGCTTGGTTTTTTAAATCTAAGAAATGGCTTAGCTGATGTAGACATATTATATTATTGAAGATGGTCTTGCTGCCCACAATGCTAGCTCCAAGCTCCTCGTTGTGGTAATTCTAGGTTTTCTAAAGTGTCAAGTTATGATGTCAAATCAAATGTCCCTAAGGGTCATGGTTATTTAAATATTATGGGGCATATTAAAGTTGATTAGTGTGACACCGATTAGGATCCTACGGTTCCCTTATTTTGACACCACTATTTTGTTTCAGATTCACTTAGTCCAAATGAATTTACTAAACTCAACTTAATGAGTTCCATAATTTCATCTAGACCGTGGGAAATCTCATTAGCAACCATAGGTTACCTCCTCCGAGGGATTCCCGATCATCCTATATATACATTTTAATTTTAGTTGCAATTTTTTGTTTCGTGATGTTGTGCTAAAATTTTGAGTTGTCTTATATTTTGAATGTTGTGGTAATAAATTTTATCTAGATTGATTTTTAGTTTTTGTTTTAGTTTCTTTGGAATTGTCTTATATTTTGAATGTTGTGGCAATAAATTTTATCTAGATTGATTTTTAGTTTTTATTTTAGTTTCACGGCTATCCTAGCAGTTTTAGTTTTCATGCAGGGTGACATCATTGTTTAACATGCAAGCTCGAGGCAAGAAGTATAAAAAGGTAAACACAATTAAACAAAATGGTAGTAGAAAAATGAAAATGCATACTTGTCATCTTCTCACACTCCCAAGGTTAGTACTTGCAAAACATGTATATAATTTTGTAGGAATTTAAATTGCAAGATTAGATAAAGGTTTAGCTACCAAACCCCAAGTTATGCCTTTTAGAATGTCCAAAAGATTTCAAAATGCTCGAGGCTCGACCCTAGACCATTTTGCTCATTTTGAATTTATCATATTGTTCCATTAATCATCCGAAGTCCAAGTGTGACTACCCTGTTGCTCAGTGAAACTTGACAATTTAATTATCTCGAGGATAGGACACCAAATTAATCAATTGAAGTTTCATTTAAAGTTATGTGAGTGGGTGCCCCTAAGGAATGTTTAAGTCATTTAAGATTGTGGTGCCCACCATTAAGGTCAGACTTGTAGTGTTTAAAGATGTTAATTTATAATCATGTTATCTTCTAAATCCGATCAATTGAGTGTAGACATCGAGCCTATGTCATTTCTAAGCCCTTAATAATCATCATAGGTATTAAATTTAGACGTCATGATAGGTGGAGTGGTAATTATCAAAATTTTGATTTAAGTGATGTATATTCTTATTAAATGATCACATCATCCTCAACTTTGGGCTTAAGAAAACTAAACTATCGTCTTTCTAGCTTAAGCCCATCACTTAAGAATCATTTGATCTTAATTGACTTCCAAGTCATGAAGATTAGGAGAATTATGATTTTGTTGATGTTGTGGAATGGTGGTGAATGAGTTTCTACCTTTCAATCACATTGTATTTCAATCATCCAAACATGTTCATTAAGATCAAAATTTTTCATTTTCCCTTGGTTAATCAAAAAATTTGATTAAGAACCAAAATCTAAAATGACTATTTTTCCCTTGGGGTACTTTACCTCATAACTCATTAAAAACAACTCAAATAACTTGAGCATTCAAAGTGACATATCCATGAGTTAATTAAATTAAAATATTAGAGGAGAAAATGTTTTTTTTGTGTTTTTTATTTTATTTAATTTAAATAATTATTTAAATTTGGGAAATAGAGTTTTCAAAATTGATTTATTTAAATATCCAAAATAAAGTTTTTATTTATGAGAAATCCTTAAATCAGAAACACTTAGGCAAAATTTTATGATTTTTTGAATTAAATATTATTATTATTATTATTTATTTTGAGATTAATTTCAATGATTTAATTAAATAGAAAATAACGTTTTAATTGCCAAAATTATTTTTATATTTTTATTAGACTTCTCTGAGTTCAGAAAACTCATAGAATCAAATTTTGTATTTTTATGATTTTTAATTTATTTAATATAATTATTTTAAAGATAAAATAAGGAAAATTCACTTTTAAGCAATTAATAAAAACATTAGAAAAAATTAGAAAAAATTTACTAATGAATTCTAAGTGATTAGGGAAAACTTGTACACATTTTGAACCCATTTTTTGTATTTTTGAAAATTTTGATTATTTAATTATTTTTAATTCAAAATAGACTTTAAAAATGTCATATTTTCACAAAAATATATTTTATTCTTATTAATTGCCCTCGATCATAAGGAACTCACAAAACTAAATTTCATAATTTTTCTAAGCTTATTTAATTTATTATAATTACTTTTGTACAAAAATACAAATTTTCTTTAAAAACCTATTTTAGTGCTTAAACTAAGCCAAATAATTTTTAATCTTTTACAAAAAGTAAATATGATTTTTATGCACAATTTGGAATTTAATTTTCAATTTTTGATAAGTATATAATTTAAATTAATTAATACAAGGTGTATACATTTGATTAAATATAGAAATGTAAAAGATAATTCAAAACATCATATTATTTTTCTTATGCTTCTCTGACCACAGGAAACCTACTAAAATTATCCTCATAATTTTCTAAATTATATTTTGATTTTTATAATTAAAATAAGCCAAAATGACCACCTAAGCTTGAAAATTAGGGCTACAAGCATAAAGATGCCTTCTAATCTTAGAAAAATCAGAAAACATACCCTTTGTGATGAGGAATAACCTTAGTAATTTCAAGCCATTGTGAGCCATATTAAGTCATGAAGAATAGAAATACCACAGAGGATATTTAATTATATAAAAATCATATACTTGGCAAATAATTTTTATTAATGGTCAACCTTATTCTCCTCTGTTCACTGAGCAAGAGGGTATTTTTCTTTTATTTTTATGATTTTTCTATGAATTTTTAACGATCCGACATTTAATTTAATTCAAAAAAACCTTATTTATGTACTTATCCATGAGGTGTGACTAGATCATAGGCAGCTCCGAAAGACGATGCGGCACACTCCCATTCATTGGGCTTTCCACTTAAGCATGCCACGCAGTATGCAATTCACGCACCAAGAGTCTGTTCGGCTCGATATCCTTTGTCTGTTGGATACAGGGGCGACCGGATGACCCGTTCATCATCCCCAAGTGACCTGACTCGCAAACGCCCACACTAAAACCTTAAGTTCTTTGCCTAGACTCAACCAAATCACATGGAGTTTATTTCTAAACCTTCATCTTCTCAAGATGAACGCATCTATACAGTTAATCAAGTATGAAATCATGATATTGCTCATGGAGAATTAAAATAAGCTCGGGTTAGGGTTAGAGCTCAATACCTTTTTCTGAGAGGGGAGGCCTCAAGAAGATGGTTGTGGTAACTTCAGTTGAGTCCAACAAACCTCCATATGAAGTCTTGTGTCCTGGTGAATTATCTAGGTATGATTTTGACCAAGGTAGATTTCAGGTGTTAGTCTAGAGTTATCCTAGAGGCAATTTCAGAGGGCGTTTAGATGGGGAATCAACTGCTCTTGCTCTAGGGATGGTGTGTGCACAAATAATTTGAGTTTGGTGGACTTTGGAGAAATGTCCTGATCTGAACTGAAAGTTTGAGCTCAAAATTGGGCTCTCATAGTGGGAATCAGAGGGGTAAAATGGTTGGCTTAAGCTGAGGAATGCTTGGAGATTCTTTGTTTAGATTTTAACAGAGTCTCCCCAAGGATTTGGAACACCTTCCCTTTGGTCATGGAGAATATGATATAAATAGAAGGGCTTAGGGTGGAGCTCACGGCCAGTTGATGGGTTCAAAGAGTTGCTTAGGTGGAGGGTTAAGGAGCTCTGAAGAGCAGTTAAGGTGAGCTGGCCTCTAAGGTTAAAATTAGGTTTCATTTAAGGGTGGTGGCTGACAGCTGTGACATTTTCCAGTGAGTAGGGTGGCTAGACAGAGCAGGGGAGGTGGCCAGGTGGTCAGGTGAGCCAGGGAGAGGGTTAATTATGATTAACCCTCAATGATTTGCCATGATTTAGAAGATTTCTTGGTTATGGCCCAAACATGGGATTAAATACTTTAATTTAGGGACCCAATTTTTCATAGCTCACTTAGGTAGATTTATGGAGGTTCAGCCGGGTCCAAAAAAGGAGCTTAGTGGCTGTGGGGGTCCTTGGTTGAGAAATTTGGTTTGATTAAGTCAATTTAGATGAAAGGGTCTACTTGGATAAAGTGGCTTGATGTGGGTTTTCGGCTGAGCTAGCCATGCTATTAAGCTCAATTTATTGAGCAATTTTGTGTGGGTAATTGTCATGAGGATTTTAGAAAAGATTTGGAGGGATTTTGAATTGGTTTGGAGGTTTAATTTTAAGGATTTTAAGCACTTGGTCAATTTGTGGGTGTTTGGTTAGACTTAGTTTCAGGTTAGGCTAAGTTTGCGTTAGATCCAAACTAATGGTTCAAAATGGTCTAGAGGACTGTTATAAAGAGTTTTCAACATAAATTTGGTGTCAACTTTGGGCTTAGGGCATTCAATTTAGTGGAATTTAGAGACAGCCAATTTGGGGCAAATTTGGGGATTTTGAATGTGATTTGAAATTGAGTTAAATTGAGGGTTCACCAAGGCCAATTAAAGGTTCAATTTGATGTGTAAGATTTTTTAGAAGAATTTAGGATTCAAATTGGGGAAATTAAGTGGATCATATGGTTTAATTAGGTGAGATTAAGTCATAGGGTCAAAATTGGGGGTTTAATTTGGATCAAAATTGAGCTCAAAGAATGGATCAGTTAGGCTTGTATTTGGTTTGAATTGATCATATGAAATACGAATTTGAGTTTAGAATTGAAATTGGGGAGGATTGTGGCCATATTGATGGGTATGTGAGGTGAATTTAGAGAAATTGGGCCTCCAAAGGCAATTTGGTGCTTTTTGGTCCCAGTGGTCAAATTGGCCAAATTGGGTTCAATTAAAAGGGCCAAATTAGTTTTAAGGACATTTGAAATGATTTTGAGGGTTTTGATAAAGTTTGGGCTACCAAGGGTATTTTTGTAATTTTGTCAAATTTGAGGGTATTTTGGTTATTTTGGAATTTTTTGGGATCTTTTTGGGTAATTTGGGTAGTTTCAAATGGTTTGAAATGATTTTTGAATAATTTTGGGTATTTTGGATGAATTTGGGAGTTTTGGATAAATTTAGGGTTTCAAGGGTATTTAGGTAATTTGGGTGGCTTTGGGGGCAAAAGGCCAAGTTGGATATTTTCGTAGAATTGGGGTACCAACCACCTTATATGAGCTATGCACCAATGAAATCCTCATTTGGGTCCTCTATGTACTAGTCATAGCTAAACCCTAGCCTAGTGCCAGTGGGTCTAGGGGGCCATCTGCATGTGTTTCCCAAAGAATCAAGGGATCAAAGTCAACAAATCTAGGTTTTAGGGTTGCGAGTGAAAGTGGGTGACAGTGAGTGCAAGTGAGTGAACTAGCTCCAGACCAACACCCAGGGTCAACCTTATGGCCAAGAAGTCCTATGGGGACTCCCCTTGAGCTTTCTCTATAGTGGCCCCACCTACTAAGTGCTAAAGTTTAGGACCAGTATATGGAACTTCAAGTTGAGCACATAAGAGTTTAGAGGTTCTAAAGGTGAGGGTTCCTTTTCTAGTTTTCTAGGAATAGTAAACAAGAAAGTCCTATGGCTAGACCTTAGGCTACTAAAGAGGGAAAACTAAACCTCAACCAAAAGTGAGGCCAACAAATGGACCCCTAATAGGTGGGGTGTGCTAGGCAAGCACACCACGCATATTGGCGTTGACGAACAAGATCAACAAAACCAACCAGAATTCTAAGTCAACAGACCTAGAACAAAGTGTAGAATTGAGTGCTAGTTGTTTCCGCTAGGGAGTTAGCAAATGAACATTTGATTAAAATCAAGGATTCAGAGTTCTTGTTGGGGATTGGAATAAAAGGGATCCCGAAAATGACCATAACGGTCATGATGAAGAATCAATTTCAATTCAATGCTACAAAACTTTAACTTTGATTTCATTATTATCAGAAGATAGGGATCATAATTTAGGTACTGACCCCGGCATGGGAATTAAAATTTAAGTATCAATCCCTAAAAGAGAGTCAAAATTTAGGTACCGACCTCAAAATGAGGGAAACAAAATTTAGGCATTAACCTCGAAAAGGGAATTGAAATTTAAGTATCAATCACAAAAAGAAAATAAAAATTTAGGTACCGACCTCAAAAGATATGAATCAGAATTTAGGTACTGATCCTGAAAGATAGGAATCAAAATTTAGGAGCTGATCCCGAAATGATAATTGAAATTTATGTATAAATCTAAGAAAGAGAGTCGGAAATTAGGTGCCAACCTTAAAAGATAGGTATCAAAATTTAGGTACTGATCCTGAAATGAGAATTGAAATTTTGGTATCAATCTCAGAAAGAGAGTTAGAATTTAGGAACCAACCTCAAAGAGAGGGAATCAAAATTTAGGTACTGATCCTGAAATGAGAATTGAAATTTAGGTACAATCTCAGAAAGAGAGTCAGAATTTAGGTACCGACCTCAAAGGGATGGAATCAAATTTTAGGTACTGATCTCAAAATGAGAATTAAAATTGAAGTATCAATCTCAGAAAGAGAGTCAAAATTTAGGTACCAACCTCGAGGGGAGGGAATCAAAATTTTTCTCAGAAAGAGAGTCAAAATTTAGGTACCAACCTCAAGGGGAGGGAATCAAAATTTAGGTACTGATCCCAAGATGAGAATTGAAATTTAGATATCAATCTCAGAAAGAGAGTCAGAATTTAGGTACCAACCTCAAAAGGAATGAATCAAAATTTTGGTACTGATCCCAAAAAGAGAATTGAAATTTAAGTATCAATTCCAAAAAGAGAATCTGCACTTAGGTACCGACCTCGAATAGAGGGAATCAGAATTTCTGGTGTTGAATTCATAGATATGTGGCATGTGATAGGGTTGAAATTGGCGAAGAAAAATTTGTGAGACTTTGTGAGATTTTGTGCGAAATGTGAAGTTCCGCAGGGATGTGAAGAAAATTAGTGCAGACAAAGATAGTCTTGTTGCACGATCACAGAGTAAGAGACCTTGAAATTGAGAGAAACAACTCAACAGATTTATTTTCTTTTCTTGTTGTCTTTATCACATTTAATTATCAAATTTATTTTCAAAATTCAATTTTTGTTGGTTGATTTTTCAAAAGAGTATTTTTTTTTAACTTTTATTTTTATCAATGTCTTATTTTTTTTTTGTTCTTCGTTCATTATAGCTCGGGACCGACACATGGTTTTAGGGCTTTTGATCTATCGTACAAAAATGGCAATTCAAGAAATAGACTAAGTTTTGAAAGAAATTTCATTAATCTACTTTAAAAAGGTGTTACAGATTGAGCGTAGGCGCATCAAAAGGTACAACATGTTGAACGCTGTCAAAAGTACATCTGAAACATCTCATGCTATCAACATATCATAAATTGGACATATCTGATATATATATCATCATATCTGCTACGTCAAAACACAATACAGAAAGGTATCCACTGACTATCCATCTTCGGCGGGGTGAGTTCCTGATCGAGTTGGCCTACTAAGCCATTCTCCAGGATAAGTGTTTCTTTTAAGTTTACTTAAAGGTGCAACCCTCCCATAGTTTGTAACGTTCTAGTTCCTCTAACTCCGGATCTAGTTGGAATCCATATGGCATCTTGTTGCTATCCATCCTGCTCATCCTTCTGAAAGTTACAGACACCCTGCGGTGTCGTACTCCTGGAATGCAGTGCTTGGCCAGATCTGCTCCATTTCTTTTAAGAATTTGTCCTAAACCAACTAGTAGAGGAATCTCCATGGATCCTCTGAACTCTCCAAGCCCAATGACATCTATTTCTTTCCCAAACAAAATATTACTTCTGCCCATGAAGGAGACCGTGCAAAAAGGTCTCATGAAATCATAATGGTTTATATGTGGGAGAATGCAATCACCTTTATCGTAGATATTTATGATACAACTATTAAGAATGCAATCATCTAGAAGTATGCTCCACATAACCATCCTCTTGATCATCCACTTTATTATAGGAGGTAACAGATCCGCCTCATAATGTCTTAACATCCCCGAGGGATTTCATTGTCTATCTTTGGTAAAACTATAACAACAACCACATTGGATGCTGATTCTGCCTTTTCCATGCATCCATTTTCATGTTTTAGAATATTTCCTTTCAATTAGAAGACCAGCTCGACTCATGTCTCTTAGGTCAAATATGCAATCGAGAATGCTCCTTTCTTCACTTTCAGAGAAGACTCTAGTGTACAGCTCCAGGCCTTCTAGTATATTGACAAATATTCCTTGAACTTTTTCATAAAATTCAAATTCCTTTTTCTTCACTTTACTATTTTTTGTCTAATTATTCCAAGGTAACCATCGGCGGCTATCAAGGATGCTCCCTCATTTAATAGCAATAGGCATCTATGCTTGTGTTGTCTCTGTATCCAGCCAAATATATGGTTTCCCCATTGAGTGATCGACGATCTGAAATCCACTATCGGTGGACGTATACTCCTCCAGAGTGATGTAATGCTCTAGGTGGAGGACGTTGCAGTTTAGGCATTCCAAAAATGCCCTTGTAGCTGGTATTCATGTGGGAATCTCAGTGCTGCACATTGGGCGACCCGCGCAAAGATCATCTGAAACTTCTGGTAGCATCGGCTATGTAGTGAACTCGGAGTCATCCTCTATGGCAGACAAGCTATGTAGTGAACTCGGAGTCATCCTCTATGGAAGACAAGCTGGAAGAAGTCTCTCTCATTCTTGGATCATAAATCTTATTCTCAAGAATCGGGGTAAGCAATTTTTCAGCCTCCTTCTGGCGTCTTCTTTCTTCATGTAGGAATGCTCTGTGTTTTCAACGATTGACATTTCTACGTTGAGTCCTTTGTAACAGTGCATCTAGCAGTTTCTCATCATTAGCCGTGACTAGACCTACGATTGGTGCAGTTATCATAGATTGCAAACGACTAGTCCCCTCCATCATATCTTGTTGCATTATCACTTTCTTCCCTTTCAGTGGTAAATCCTTGTTGGTGCTGATCTTTAACAGCGACGGTAACACCTTTTTTTCTCGATGGTTGACCACGTCTATTTGTTGACCTCACTTTTGGTTGAGGTCTAGAAATTTCTTTAGTAGCTTAGGTCTAGCCATAGGACTTTCCTATTGACTAGTCTTAGAAAACTAGAAAAGGTACCCTCACCATTAGAAACTCTTCTCTTTACTCAACTTGAAGTTCCACATATTGGTCCTAACCTCTAGCACTTAGTAGGTAAGATCATTATGAGGGAACTCAAGGAGAGTTC
>NW_018236792.1:148776-149434 GCF_001263595.1 Phalaenopsis equestris | reverse complement strand
AATCATCAAAAGCTATTAAGAAACGAGAGAGATATTAAGGCTTTAAGTTGGACAACTCTCGGTTAAGGCCATCGGAGATGATGAACGGATGCCGTCCATTCTCACGTGTATTGAATGGATGGCGGAGATGATGAACGGATGCCGTCATAATTTGAACATTTTTTAAAAGTCGTAGAAGATCTCTAGATAGAGATCTTATTTTTTAAGTTTTTGTACATTTTCTATTTAAATAATTATAGAAAATTGTATGTGGCTTACAAAATTCTACAAAAAATTATGTAAGTTTCCTATGACTACAGAAGTCTTAGACAATAATTTCATGATTTTTAAAAATCAGATTTTTAAGAATCAAAACGTCACTATTTTGAGCAAACCTTAATTTGCTTAAAACATTTAATTTGAAGCACACAGAGATTGAAATCACTTGATTTTTGTCCTCTATTGTGGTACATGAGTCAAAAAATTTACCATAAAAATTTCAAGTCATTTGGAGATCATTTAATATTTTTAATTGATTTTTAAAAGTGACCATCAAATTTGAAACTTAAATGATTTTTAAAAATCAAAATATAACTCCAAAAATTATGAAACTTAGTTTTTTGAATTCTATGATATCAGGGGGATTTAATAAAAATAAAAATATATTTAAAATAAAAAC
>NW_018236792.1:148155-148735 GCF_001263595.1 Phalaenopsis equestris | reverse complement strand
ATTTTTCTAAGGTCTAAAAATAAAGATATCTATTTTTAAACCTTAAAATGATTTTTAATGCTTAAAAATAAAATTTTCACCAAAATAATTCTAAAAAATCAAATAAAAATAAAAAAAAAATACAAAAATAAATTTCTCTACGTTTCTTGACCTCAGAGAGATTTTCCAAAAATATAAAACATATTTTTTCAACATATTAAATATTTTATTTTTATTAAAATCCCCAAAAATTCAAATTATTTTAATAAATCACAAAAAAATTCAAAAAACCATGAAGTTTTTACCATTTGACTTTTTGGTCTAGGGATAGCTTACATAAAAATTTTAAGTGATTAGGAATTGTCCTGATCATCTTTTGAAATTTTCTTTGAAGATGCTTATTTTTGCGTGAAAATAATTATATGAATTAAATAAAATAGTGAAAATCCACATTTTCTCCTCCGATGTCTTAATTGACTTATCAGTAAGGTTACATAAAAATTTCAAAGTCATTTGACTTAAATTTGACAAATTATGAAAGTTTGGACCCTTAGGGGCAAAATTGTAATTTTGGATATTTTGGCCTTAATGAACATTTAGG
>NW_018236792.1:146238-147209 GCF_001263595.1 Phalaenopsis equestris | reverse complement strand
AGGTAACCTACAGTTGCTAACGAGGTTTTCCCACGGTCTGAATGAAATTATGGAACTCATTAAGTTGAGTTTAGTAAATTCATTTGGACTAAGTGATTCCAATAGAAAATAGTGGTGCCAGAACGACGAAACCATGGGATCTTGGCCGGCTTCGCTTTAATCAACTTTAATATGCCCATAACAAAATTTAAAGAAAATTAACCATAAGGTCAGCTGATTTGACATTATAACCAAATGACCTAGAAAACTTGAACTCTGCTACAACAAGGAGCTTGGAGCTTACATGGTAGGAAACCCAGCCATCTTCTACAGTAAGAGGATTTACAACAACACATCCTTCCCTAGCTTTAAAACAACAAAGCCAGTCTCTATTGGAAGATCGAGAACCCTCGGAGGAGGTAACCTACAGTTGCTAACGAGGTTTTCCCACGGTCTGAATGAAATTATGGAACTCATTAAGTTGAGTTTAGTAAATTCATTTGGACTAAGTGATTCCAATAGAAAATAGTGGTGCCGGAACGACGAAACCATGGGATCTTGGCAGGATGAAACATCTAAATAATCTCTCCTAAATTGAAACCAAATAATAGGATAGCTTGGAAAGTCACCAAAGCTCTTCTTTGGATCCGTGACATCCTTTAGTGTTTCCTCCTTTGGACTCCAAAACAAAATGTTTCAAAATTGAACCAATCCCCTTCACACTTCTTAGTCTAATATCTTTGAAATGTCCTTACCATTTGAACTCCTCGAAGGTAATTTTTCTTGATTTTTATCGAGAGTATTCTTAGGTAACTTGAGTTATCTATGATGTAATTAACTATAGGGGCTTGCCCTTATAGGAAGCTTTTCCCGAACCCAACATAATATAAACCCTATTTAATTCCTTATAATAAATAGGGGAACCTGTCGGCCAATACATTGGTTTCATAGACCAAAACGGATTTCAAAACTTTCTTTAGTTTATTTGGTCG
>NW_018236792.1:130398-146228 GCF_001263595.1 Phalaenopsis equestris | reverse complement strand
AATTCTTGTGTTCATCCTTCGAGATAGATACAGGATTTGAGATAAAGTGCTCTTTCATCTAAACTATGAAAATTATGGGGTCAGTTTGACTTCATCTTTTTCAAAACTAAATTTTTTTAAAAACGTCCTTCCGAAGCGGGCAACGGGATTTCAATTTCGATGACCGACGACTTCTTACGGGAAAACCCCACACCAAAAATATTGCCGACACTATTAGAGGACCCTCATAGTCTACATCGACTTGACCAAAGTCCACGTCAAATTCTATGATGCCAATCTATGGTGCCCTTTCCTTGTGGCCCTTTCCTCATTAAGTGCGAGACTCCAGCCATCCTTGAAAGAAAAAATCAGCTTCTGTCCTGATATTTTTTTCTGCATATGATTGAAAAAACATCAGCACGCTAAAATTTAGTGGGAAAAAGAACAAAACAAAGTGTTTATTAGAGAAAGATTTAGTTTGTATCAGTGAGAAAATCATTTATTTATATTTATGTGAAAATTTCTAATTTAATTTATTTTAAGTTTAATGGAATTTCAAAATTAGAGGTGAAAAGAGGAAATTAAAGTGAAAAAATTCCAAAATTTTTATTTTATAGAGGTTAATTTTATTACAAAATTTTTGGACTCAGTCACAGATGTTCGGCCAAAAAAATAACCCCAAAATAATCAAAATTTCAAAATTTCAATTGAAGCAATGTCAAGTTACATAATATGTCTTCAAGTATCATCCGTTGATCGGCAACATGGGTCTCTTGCCTTGAAAATTCACCAGCTGGTAGACTCCTCCCGTGTAGACCTTTTCTACAACAAATGGTCCCTGTCAAGTTGGCTCAAATTTTCCACCTATCTTGCGGCAAACAAGAATAGGCATTTTGAGCACAAGAACAAGATCACATCCCTTGAGCATCCTTGAGTGAACCAATTTTTTATGAGCTTGTATAACCAACCCACGAAATAACGCCGACATGTTCCAAATGTTGTTGTGCTTCTAGTCACTTTCCTTTGAGACTTTCTAAATCTTCAAGTCTGAGTTTTTCACTTTCTTATGTTGTAAGTTGATTGGTGACAGCGACTCTGAGAGACGATGCCTGGACTTCTAAAGGTAATACGGCCTCAGAATCGTGCACAAGGGCGTAGGGTGTACATTGAGTGTGAGTCCTGAATGTTGTCTGGTAGGCCCATAAGGCTTCCAACAGTTTGTTATACCAATCACTTTTATTCTTGTCCAGTTTTTTCTTCAAAATCTGTACCACTTTCTTGTTGAAGGCCTCGGCCAGGCCATTTTCTCTATGATAGTAGGTCGTAGAGTATCTTCAGTCTATCCCATGCCGCTTGACAAAATTGTTGATTTTTGTTCTCTTAAAGGCTGTCCAATTATCAAAAATAAATCTTTGCGGAACTCCAAAATAGTAGATGATTTGGCTTTTGAAAAATTGAAGGGCATGATGTGTTGTAACCTCTCGTAGCGGCACTACCTCTTCTCATTTGGAAAAGTAATCTGTAGTGGCATGTACAAATTTGTGTCCTTTAGAGGTTGGAGGGTCTAGCTGACCTATCATGTTTGTGCCCCAACACTCAAATGGCCACGAGGTGATGGTTGGGTGTAACACATTTGGAGGTTGGTGCAAGACCACCCCATGCACTTGGCACTGGTGACATCTTCTACTGTATCCATACAGTCGGGCATCATTGTCGGCTAATAATATTCAGGTGTCTTGATCTTTATTTTCATCTTTGGCCCTGACTATTGAGTGCCACACAATATGGCATGTACTTCTTTGACAATATTTTGTGTTTCTTATTTTCTTAGACATCACAGTCACATCTGATCGAATGATCTTCTATATACGAAATCACCCACTAAAGCGTACGACATAGCCCTTCTTGTGATGTGATGCGTTGCTGACTTGTCTCTAGCAGCTTTTTGGTCTGCAAAGATTCTATTAATGGCTTAAGCCAATCTTTGTTTCTTCTTTGTTCCAAGATTTTGTAGATTTTTGAAGTCATTTTGAGACAAAACATGTCCTCCTTATATTGTAATGTCAATGGAACCCTTCGGGGCACACACCAATTCTTTTGTAAGTTTTCCTAGAGCATCAACATGGGCATTATCTCCTTGAGGAATTTGATAGAGAGTTACATTGGGAATCTGCTCCAACAACTTCATAGCGTACCGATGATATTCTACTAACCTTGGTTTCAAAATCGTGTACTGTCCATCGACTTGTTGGATGACAAGTTGAGAATTGCCATAGATGAAAATATATGATATATCAATTGAGATTGCCAATTCCAACCCAATAATTAAGGCTTCATATTTTACTTCATTGTTGGTACTTGGCTTTGTCAGGTGATAAGATAATCTCAGCAAGCCCTTATTTTGCTTGATAAAGATCTAACCAATTCCTACTTTGTCTAGTATAACTATTCTTGATCCTTTGCTTTTCTGGCTGACAAAGCTCCATCAAAATACATCTCCCAGCATTGTGCATTGGAAAAATCCATCTGTAATATCTGTTCATCTGGTAGTTCGTCATTAATATCGGACCCAGCTGGAAGTGAGTGTACAGCGATAAAATATGCTAAAATTTGTCCCTTGATAGCAAGGAGGGGAATAAAAGTTATATCAAATTGCAATAAAATCATCGACCATCTTGCTAGAAGTTCAGAGAGTGTTAGTCGGGTCATCAAATATTGCAACAAATTAACTTTTGAAATCAGAGTTACCTTATGAGAAAGCAAGTAATGTCTGAGCTTCTAGACTATAAAAATCAAAGCTAGACAATGCTTTACAATACGCAGATACCTTATCTCTGTCTGTATTAGACGGTGACTCAAGTAATAGAGTGTGTTTTCTTTACCCTTGTCATTGACTCGGGCTAAGAGAGCTCCAAGAGAGTCATCTAAGCCTACAATATAAAGTATTAAAGGTTTTCCTGGGATAGGGGCTACCAAAATAGGAGGTGTCATTAAATATTATTTAACATCCTCGAAAGCCCGCTTGCATTTCTCTTCCAAAACAAATTTGGCGTCCTTCTTAACTAATGCTGAGAAAGGCTCACACCTACCTGAGAGATTAGAAATAAAGCGTCTCAGATATGTCAACTTTCCTTGGAAGGAGCATAGTTGTTTCAAGGTTTTTGAAGGAGGCATTTCCAAGAAAGCTTTAATCTTATTCGGGTCAATCTTGATTCCCCGAAAACGGACAACGGATCATAGAAATTTCTTGGAGGTAAGGTTGAAAGCACACTTCAAGGGATTCATCTTAAGATCATATTCTCGTAATCGTTCAAACACGGTCCTCAAATCATACAAATGGTCTATTTTTTGTTTACTTTTGATGACTAAATCGTCCACATAGCATTCCACTTTGTTGTGAATGAGATCATAAAAAATTATTGTCATAGCTCGTTGGCATGTCGGTCTATCGTTCTTCAACTCAAATGACATGACTATGTAGTAGAAAGTCGTAATAACTTCAACTCAAATGACATGACTATGTAGTAGAAAGTCCTAATAACTGTTCTGCTGATCTGAAGTCTGTAAGTGCTGCATCTTCTGGAGCCATATTGATTTGGTTGTACCCCGATAATCCATCCTTAAAGGAGAAAATCTCATGTGTCGGAGCGATATCCACCATCATTTCTCGTATTGGCAATGGAAATTCATCGTTTGGACATGCTTTGTTCAAATCCCTGAAGTTGACACATACTCGGATTTGTCCAGATTTGTCCATTTTTCTTCTTAACTAACACAATGTTAGCTAACCATGTAGGTTATTGCTCTTCCTGCACAAAGTTAGAATCTATTAACTTCTTCACCTCGACAATGACTTGCTGCTCTATTTCAAGGCCAATTCTTTTTGGAGCTTTTTTTACTGGGGTCATATTTTTGTCCACCTGTGTTTATGAAATGCAACTTCTTCCAATAGTCCTGGCATTTCATCATAACTCCATGTGAAGCAATCTTTGAATTCTGTTAATAGTTTGATCAACTCTAAATATTTTTCATCATTGAGTAGAGAACTTATAAATGTAGGTCAGGGCTATTCTTCTGTCTTGAGGTTAATTTCCTTCAATTCATTAACAGTTGACTTGATTTCTTTCTCAAATTCTAGCTACACATTTTTTTTTAGCTGATCAGTAGAGTCATCCTCCACATCAAGATAATCCTCTTTCAATTCACTAGTAACAACCATGCAAAATTCTGAAGCATCGTCTGGCCCGATTGTACCAAATCTGAGACCCTCTTTCGAGTTGGGAGTTTGACTTTTAACATCCCATAATTTTTTAAAAAGTTATAATTTTTCTTTTGATATTTGTTTTGATAAATATCCCTATTGAATTAACTTTTGTAAAAAAGGTAAAAAGTAACCAAAAGATAATTCCATTAATTCATTAGGATCCTCATCCAAATTTACATGATTTTCAAGATTAGTAGAAGTAGAACCATGATAAAATTTGATTGGCTTTGAGCTAGCGCTACGGACCTTCTTCACCTCTAAACTATCGACCTTTTAAGGGTGAATTGGAGCAAGGATCACGACGTTCAAATAGTGGTTTATCCAATCATACATTGTCTCATATTCGCTTTTCTCCACATCTTCTAAGGATATATCGTACTATGGTTTCTTCTATTTTGTCATCGTTGTTTCATCTTCAAAACTTTCTTCATCATCAATGTTGATGGTCGGCCTTGCTCGTTCAACAATCAAGTTGGTTCTTCCTCGTCCAAGTCCCCGGCCTCGACCTTAAAGATAAATAATATTCTATAGTGTGCCCAAGCATCCGGTGATACGGGCAATAATTAGGTTAACCTTTTTTGTCAACCTCTTCTAGTTTCTTTGGATTTGGTAATCTAAACACAAACTTTTTCATCAGACTTCTAAACACTTTGCGTACCTCTTCATCTTTAAAGGAATAAACTGTTTTCCTTTGTTCCATCAAGGATGAACCCTTTCTATTTTCTATTCGATACGACCCCCCCTGAGGCGGTTGTTGGCTAGACTGGTCATATTGTTATGTCTATTGTTGAGCATGCAGTGATTACGACTAGGAATTCTGATGAGAATTTTCTACATGTATCTTCATTGGCTATTTTCCTTTATCGACCGTTGTCACTGTTTTGAACTTCTTTTCAAATGCCCTGATTGTTATTGGCTATTTTCCTTTATCAACCGTTGTCACTGTTATGAACTTCTTTTCAAATGCCCTGATTGTTCTGGATTTCTCCTCTTTCTCTTGGGAATCCATATGTTTGAATTCTTCTAGAAGATTGCTGGCTTTGTTGAGTAGCTTCTCGAAGGATTTAATGGTAAGTCCCTTGAGCATGAAAGCTACTGGCCATGTTTGCTCTTGAGTAAGATCTCAATCGCATGATGTCCTTGTAACTGAGTTTCACATTGCATGCTGAGGTTTCTCCACCTCAAAATGTAGTCCACTAAAATCTCCTTGGGCTTTTGCTTCTCTACTGCCTCTCTTTTACAAGATCTCCATTAGACACATGAAGTTGTGCTCCAGCAAATCTCTTCACAAACAATTTTTCTAGCTTGAATAACGTCTTGATTGATCTGTTGAGATGTTTGGCATACCAACCCTGACATGTTGCTGCTGAACTTTTGAAAGAGCAAAGCATTGTTTACCTCTAGTATTACCACAACTGGCTCAAAAATGAGCTATATGCTGCCTAGGATTTCTAGTCTCGTCAAATATCTTAAAGTTTCGCAACACAAAACCATTAGAGTAGGGTTCTACATCGAACTCTTTTTGGTATGGTCTACCCTTCAAAATCAATGCACTGCCCTTAGATTGGGCAAAGGCCTCCCAAACTTGATTGACCATTTGCTTAAATTCCTTTTTTGGTATGGCACTTGATGGAGAATCCTTTTTTGGTTGCTCATCTCTATTCCTTGAGGAAACTTCCCTCCTTTAATTTATGATATGTAAAATCTCTGGTTGATTGACTTCTGGAGAGGCTAACTGTGGTGGTTGAGACTGTCCCTGAACTGTGGCCATGGCAGTCATGGCAGTGCCCATCTCTTCCTATCTTCGAGACTGTCCCTGAACTGTGGCCATGGCATCCCTTAGAAAAACAGCCCTACGCATCTCATCTATGGTGTTCTCTTCAATGAGAGGTTGACCATCGCGCGCAAATGCAGTGGCTCTGGTCTCGATGACATGGATATCCATGAAATCTTCCTCGAGGAAATCATTGAAGTCAAAGTCATCATCATCATCAATGGGAACTCAATGTTCTCAAGCCAACTCAGAAACCTAGACCCTGAGCTTTTTGACCTTTTCTTCAATTATTGATTCTTGTAGCACTATAAAATTTTTGAGATCTACAGGTCTTTGTTGGCCATCCTCTACTTGCTCATCCATCTCGCTAGCAGTTGCTGCGACAATACTGGATAATTCGGACCCTTGCTTCATTCCATGATCCTACCCTTCGGGCTCACTGGACCGTATTGGTACGGTGACCTTGGGTACCCACACCTTTTTCTTTGACGGTGATGTCTTGAGACTGAGTGTCTCAGTAGAAACATCATCATGTTAAAGAGTATGCTCCCCATGGTGCAGATAAAATAAAGTACTGGGTGAACTCTTCATCTTTTCCTTCGACCCTTAAGAACATTCTTGTGACTGGTAATTTATAGAATTCTTGGACCCAGACGCGACTTAATTGGTCGACGGCCTATGGGTCTAGTGGGGATAGGAGAATCGGTAGCAACAATGGTGGTATCAACTCTGCTTCCTAAGTAGAACCAGATGGGAATACAAGCAGGCAAAGCTTTAGCTAATTTTTGAGATTGTATGGTAGAACTGACATCTCTTAGAATTTCTTTCTTCTTGTGAGGGGATACTGTACATCCCACTTGTTTGAGTAACTCACCAACTAAAAAATCATCTTTGGCAACTAGTCTATGAAAAATTGTACTGGCTCGGGTGATATGAGCAGACTTCTTCCTCTCCCGACCATGTCCATGAGATGATGGTAAAGTAGCGACAATCTTTTGGATACTTTCTTACCCATTAGTATCCATCAAGGGATGGAACCAACTCTTTTGCAGAAGTGGATATGTCTCCAGCAATCCTGACTCCTTTTGATGAGGACCGTCATTACCAGGTACTTCCTTAGAAATCTTGGCTTTAACAGCCCTCCGAACCTTCTGGCTATGGTTTCTCCTGTGGGTTCAGGTTAACAGTACGGTCCTTGAACTCGATCTAATTTTAAATACTGACGACGGGACAGCCAATCCTTCAATCGGGTCTTCAACGATCATAACTTCATTTCCCTTAGCATAAACGGGAACAACAAGCTTAGTAGGTTCCAGGGTGGCAGTAGTATTAACTTTCTTGTAAGAAGGGAAATACTAAGGCAGTTTAGGTTAAACTCAGTAGAAGGTTCCTGAACCTCTAGAGCGGCCACTTTCATCACGACAAATAGGGCTTTCTCGACTATAAGAGTTCATTAAATCCTACTCCAAACTTGATAGTGGGAGTGACATTGTGGGCACTTCGGCTCATGGGAAGGTTGCAAGAAAAATTGAGCATTTTGAACGTCTTTGTAACAGATTTAAAAAAAGAAAGCTATGAGGTTAGTTATTTGGCCAATACATCGTAATCATAGTCCGAGTGCTACAAATTAACAGAGGTCGAGCTATATACCAGGTAAGTCTTTATTTAATTTATGGAGATTTTAAGATTTTAGTAAAGTAAAATTTTAGTAAAACTAGTTTGAAAGTAGTAAGTTTTAATTAATATAAAGAAAATTAAAGAGCAAGCGCAGCACGACACAATATGATTTAATTTGCAAAATAGCAAATCAAACTCAAAAGGGAAAAAGTGAAGTTCATGATCAAGTGCGGGACCAACTTTACAGCGGACAATGCCTGGGTGGAACTAGTCCACCAACACACCTATTGGGGGTCTGACCGCACACTAAGATTAAAAAGTCCTTAATGGCCTCCTGAACTTTTCTGTTCAAAGGTTATTAAACAGACAAACCTGAAGTCCAAAAGAGTTGGCCAAACTTACCCAAGAAAGAAATGAGTGAAACATGTCAATGGAAGAGGGGTAATTTGGTTCATGGGGGACATGAGCACATTATCGATGTATGAGGATAATATTTCTTAATTAATATGGAGAGAGAAGGTTGTCCCCAGCAAAGTCGCCAGAAGATGTTGGCACTAAGAATTTGAGGGGTTGCCCGTTGGAAGTTGTCGGCCGCCAGAATCGAAATTCCGCGTTGGAAGCTGTTGGCCGTCGGAATCAAAATCCCGTCGCCTGCTTTGGAAAGGCATTTTAATTTACATATATATCTATAGTTTTTAGAAAAATATGAAATCAAACTGATCCCATATCTTTCATAGTTCAAATAAAAGTACACTACACCTTAAGCTATGTAACCTCAAGCTATGTATATATCCTATCCTAAAAGATAAACAGAAGACTTGAGGGTGAGGCTCAATCAAATAAACTAAGAAATATATGACATCGTTTGGTCTGCGAAAACCATTTTATTTATAAGCCGACAAGTTCCCCTATTTAATACGAAAAATTAAATAGGGTTTATATTAAGTTGGGCTCAAAAAAGCTTCCTATAAGGGCAAGTACTTATAGTTAATTACATCTTAGATAACCAAAGTCACCTAAGAAAACTCTCGATAAAAATCAGGGAACATTATCTTTAAATAAGTCAAAAGGATATGACTTTTAAACGAGATCAGACAAAAAGGTGTAAAAGGGGAATGACCCAAATTTGGAACATTTATTAGAATCCGAAAGAAGAAGAATTAGGGGATGTCACAAACCCAAAGGAGAACCTCGGTGACTTCCCAAGCTACCCTATGGTCTGTCTTCAATTTTGGAGAAAAATATTTAAATGTTTCATCCTATCAATTTTATATTTTAGGGCTTACACTCACGTGAAACAATCACACAAATAGCCTAGAAGATATGAGGATTTAGGTCGTGAAGAACAAAAATCTTGGAATCTTAGGATGAGTTAGAGCTTAAATTGTATGGTAGAGCTATACAGGTCTACAGAAAATTTGAGGATTTATGTTGCATAAGCAAACCACCTGGAAGTCCTATGGTTTTATTATGTAAAGCTAAAGAATGGCTTAGCTGATGTACACATATTATGATGTTGAAGATGGTCGTGCTACCCACAATGTTAGCTCCAAGCTCCTTGCCATGGTAAGTTTAGGTTTTCTAATGTGTCAAGTTATGATGTTAAATCAGATGTCCCTAAGGGTCATGTTATTTAAATTTTATGGAGCATATTAAAGTTGATTAGAGCGACACTGGTTAGGATGATATGGTTCCCTTGTTCCAATACCACTATTGTCTTTCGGATTCACTTAGTCCAAATGAATTTACTAATCTCAACTTAATGAGTTTTTTCAATTAAGCCGTGAGAAATTTCATTAGCAACTGTAGGTTACCTCCTCTGAGGGATTCTCGATCATCTTATAGAGACGTTTTAATTTTAGTTGCAATTTTTGTTTTATGATGTTTGTGATTAAATTTTGAGTTGTCTTATATTTTGAATCTTGTGACGGTAAATTTTATCTTCATTGATTTTTAGTTTTGGTTTTGCTTTTACTGTTGTCCTAGTAGTTTTGGTTTTCATGCAAGGTGACATTGTTGTTTAACTTGCAAGCTCGAGGCAAGAAGTACGAAAAGGTAAATGCAATAATTTAGAAGTATACCTGCCGATTCTTCTCGTTCCTGCACCTGAAAGGTTAGTACTTGCAAGACATGTATATAATCTTGCAAGGAATTTAAATTGCAGGAGTAGATGAAGATTTAGATGAAGAATGAAGATTTAGCTACCAAACCCCAAGTTATGACTTTATTGAATCTCAGAAGATCCTAGTGGATGGTTTTAGAACAAAAATATGACAAGTTCAATTTGCTCTTCAGAATGCCCAATAGATTTCAAAATGGTTGAGACATGACCTTGGACCACTTTGAATATCTCTTGAAATATTCCAAGTTCATTTTGAATTTATCATATTTTTCCATTAATCATCCGAGGTCGAAGTGTCACTACCACGTTGCTCAGTGAAACTTGATGATACACCAAAAGTATATGCATTTTTAGACCCATATTTTATACTCATTTTCGGTGTTATTGCACTTTAATGGAAGGTATTTTTCATATTTTGTTGTAGGTTGTTAATTTTTATGACTTGGAGCAAAAAGGATGAAATTTGGAGACAAAATCGGGTTTTTAAAAAAAATTTCTGTGTCGACGGCGCCGTTTGACAGAGAGCACAGAATAAATTAAAGGGCCACTGGTGCCGACGGCGCCAGTGTCGATGCAGACCTTGTTTCTACAAGATTCGACAAATTTGGACTCTTTTTGAAGAGTTTTTGGATGCACCTATTGGAGAACCGACCTTGGGCTCTATTTAGAGCCAAAATTGATCAGAAAAAGCTCTCTTTGCACTCCTCTATTCATAAAGTGTTGGTTTTTCATTATTGTTGTATGAACTTTCTTTCATATATGAAATTTGTGTTTTTTTGTATTTTTCTCACCAAGTATGAGTAGTTTTCTTTATCTTTCTCCCTACTTTGAGATATGGAAAAATGAAGAGATAATTTGGATGTGTCAATGTTAAAATTTAAAATAAATTGTGTTGGTTGTTCAACTTCGTTCTTAATTTACTTTTCGATCTAGCCAATTGAATTATTAAAATATGTTGTGAAACATATGATCCAAAAAATGGAGTATGAGTTCTAAAATAGATTGAGAATAACATTTAAGTTCATGAAGTAGTATTTCATTCATGGAATTAAGTGCAAATAAATAGGGAAATATACTTTGTTAGGTGTAGAATTGGAGATTTTTAAAGTGACAGACTAAAATCCTCAATTCAATCTTTGTGTTTAAGAATTAAAGCAAGAGTTAACCTTCAGGGAAAAGGAAGTAGGACGTCTGGAGTGGGAGCCAGTATCCTCCTAGCCTAGCCACAGATTTAGGGACTAAACCTAAGATTCGCTAATGATATTCTATAACACTGAATCATGATAGAGAATTAAAATTGCTCCAAATCGGCACAATACATATTTAAACCATTTAGCTCAACTCATTTCACTGAAAGCTCAGTGTAGTAGGAAAGATGTTTTTTCATATTAGAAAATTTCATCACATAAACATAGTTTAGTAGTTACTATTTTAAACTCTGCATTTAAATTCTGCATTTAAATTCTGCTTGTATTTAATAATTTAGCTTTGATAGTATCTTAAACATTCAAAATTAGTGACAGTAATTTTGTTTTATTTCTGTGAATTTTTAAGTTGATTTATCATATGAAATTTAAGCCTTTCTCGTGAGATCGATATTTGGGACTTAAATAGAAAGTCTTATGTTACTTGATAACGATACGTATACTCAAGTAGAATCCCAACATTAAGTGCTTAATGTTATTATTCATAAAATAGAACATCAAGTTTTTGGCATCATTGTAAAGTGGAGTCAACTTTATAAATTTTACACAACTATATTTCACCCGGATCAAGTTTTTAGCATCGTTGTCGGGGAAGGTAATGGTAAATTAAATAGATTTGGCAAACTAGGAAATTTAGAGATAAAATATAAAAGATAAAAAAATCAAAATATAAATATACATAAAATCAAAAATCCAAAAAATATATAACTATATATTTAAAAGTATTTTTAAGAAATTTTTATTTATTTATTATATTTGTTTATGCAAAATATTGGATCTAAAGGTTTAGTACCTTACGATTCTGAATTAGAACGTACTATTAGGAAAATTTGTAAGCAAAAAAAGAAATTAAAAATTTGAAAGAAATGGAGAATAACTTAAATAATCAAATAAATGAAAATCAACAAAGATCTTTAAAAAAATATGTTAATCCGACAGCAGATGAACTTCACTTAACTATTCAAATCCTGATGTTGCTACTAATTTATTTGAGCTTAAAGCTACTATTATCCAAATGGTATATAATAATCAGTTTGGAGGAACACCTACTGAAGATCCTAACTTACATCTTGTTAGTTTTCTTGAAATTTGTGCTACTTTTAAATATGATGGAGTGTCTAATGATGTTGTTAGGCTTAGACTTTTTCCTTTTTTATTAAGGGATAAACCTAAAGCTTGGTTAAATTCATTAGCACCAAGATATATCAGAACTTAAGGAGAACAATCACAAAAATTTTTGGCTAAATATTTTCAACGCTCGAAAACTACTAAACTTAGAAACAATATTACATATTTTTGTCAGTTTGAAGCGGAATCGATACATGAAGTCTGGGAAAGATTTAATGATCTTCTTAGAAAATGTCCACATCATGCTTTACCAGATTGGAAAATATGCTTTACCAGATTGGTTAATACTTTTTACAATGAACAATGAATTAGTAGGATCACTTAGATCAATTATAGATGTTGCTGTAGGTAGATCAGTAATGTCAAAATATTTTGATGAAGCATACTCTTTAATAGAACAAATGGCTACTAACAATTTCTAATGGCCTTCTCAATGGGTAAATCCTAAGAGAGTAGCTAGTATTCATGACTCTGATGCAATGTCTATTTTAGCATCTCAAATTTCTACTATATCATTAGATTGATCAAATTGGAGAAATACCCCCAGTATTACCCCCAGTATTAGAAGAAAATTCACTATGGTGGATAATTGATACTCAATCATCTTATGAAACTTTAAATGCTATAAATAATTGAAATAACAACCCTATTCTAATTATTACAACCCTGTATGGAAAAATCACCCTAATTTTTGTTGGAATAATTATAACAATTTGGTGAACTCCTCAAGAAATTTAAACAACCAAGTAAATGAGTGTGTTGGAAGTTAATCCAAAAGATTAAAATAAGGAGAAAATTAAAGCTATTCAGTTACTATGTGGAAAGGAAATTGAAACAAGAATCCAAAGAGAAACTGAAGTTGATGAGGAGAAGGAAGAGATGGAAAGTGACCATAATGAAAATGAACAAATACAAGTTCCTTTAGAAAAACCACTGCATCCGTTTCCTCAACGATTAAAGCAGAAGAATAAAGACAAATAATTTACAAAATTTTTGGAAATTCTTAAAAGTTAACGATAAACATTCTTTTCGTTGAGGCTTTGAAACAAATGCCATATTATGTGAAATTTATGAAAGATATACTAAACAAGAAAAGGAAATTTGCAGATCATAAGACTCTTGCACTCAATGAAGAGTGGAGCGCTATTATTAAGAAAAAGCTTCCTAAAAAGTTAAAATATCCTGGTAGTTTTACTATACCTTATGCAATTGGTGAAAATTTTTATGGAAAAGCCACCAGGAAAGTTCACTTTCCTTTACCCTTTCTAGACCAAAGGTTGGATAGAAGGGCTGGAAACAAATATTACTGCTTTTTAGATGGATATAAAAGATATCATCAAATTCCAATTGCTCCTGAGGAACATGATAAGACAATATTTACAAGCTCTTATGGAACATTTGCTTTTTGTAGAATTTGAATGCCTTTTGGATTATGCAATGCACCTATGATATTTCAAAGATGTATGATGTCAATTCTTAGTAATTTGATTAAACATGGAATGGAAGTATTTATGGATGATTTCTCTGTGTTCGAGAATTCATTTGAATTATGTTTAAATAATTTAGAAAAAGTCCTGGAATGATGTGAAAAAATCAATCTAGTACTAAATTGGCAAAAATGTCAATTTATGGTTGCCGGAGAAATTGTACTTGGGTATAAAATTTCTGAAAATGGCATGGAAGTAGATCCTGCAAAAGTTCGAGTTATTGAAAAATTACCACCACCGACTACGGTCTGAGGGTTAAAAAGTTTTTTAGGAGATGCTGGTTTCTACATGTGTTATATAAAAAAAATTTTCAAAAATAACTAGGCCATTATGCCAACTTTTTGAAAATGATACAAAATTTGGTTTTAGTTTGGAATGCATAAAAGCATTTGAATTATTGAAGTGAAATTAATCACTACACATAAAATAGTTCCTACTGATTGGGAGAAACCATTTGAAATAATGTGCAATACTATTGATTAACCTATTGGAGCTGTTTTAGGACAAAGACATAACAAAATTTTTAAAGTAATATATTATGTTAGTAAAACTCTAAATGATGCTCAAATTAATTACACTACTACTGAAACGGAGTTATTAGCTATTGTCTATGTCTTTCATAAATTTAGACCTTACTTGATTGGGACCAAATGTGTAGTGCATGGAGATCATTCTGCTATCAAATACTTGATGGAATAGAAGGATGTTAAACCAAGATTGATTAGATGGATAGTTATATTGCAAGAGTTTGATTTTATCGTAGTTGATAGAAAGGGAAATGATAATAAAAAAGATGATCATTTTTCAAGACTAGAAAAAGAAATATTCACTAATTTTACAAATGAAATTTTAGAAAATTTTCTTGATGAATAATTATATAATATTAATGAAATAAATATACCGTGGTATGCCGATATAGTAAATTATATTGTAAGTGATATTCTACCACCTGATATTAAAAATCAATAAGAAATTGATATATGATTCAAAATTCTATTTTTGGGATGACCCATATTTATGTAAACAATGTAAAGATCTAACAATTAGAAGGTGTGTGCTCTATGAAGAAACTCAACAAATAATTGAAAGATGTCATGATTCTAAATTTGGAGGACATTTCGGAACAAATAAAACTACAAATAAAATTTTGCAAGCTAGATTCTATTGGCCTACTCTTTTTAGATATATTAATGAATATACTAAAACATGCGATTGATGTCAGCGATTAGGAAATATTTCTAGAAGAAATGAAATGCCCCTAAATTACACATTGGAAGTTGAATTTTTGATGTGTGGGTATTAGATGTTATGGGACCACTTATGCCTTCATTCAAAAATTTATATATATTACTTGTTGTTGATTATATGTCCAAATGGATTGAAGCTACTGATGTACCTAAATGTGATGCTCGGAGTGTTTCTAAATTTTTAAATAAAAATATTTTTACAGTATATGGAATGCCAAGAGTATTACAGATGAAGGATCTCATTTTAGAAATAAGAGAATCGAGAAGTTAATTAAAAAATATAATATTGTGCATAGATTCTCTACTACTTATCATCCTCAGACCAGGAGTCTAGCAGAGATATCAAATCATGAAATAAAATGAATTTTAGAAAAATTTGTAAATCCCTATAAATTCGATTGGTCTACTAGATTAGATAATGCATAATGGGCATACAACACTGCCTATAAGTCTCCTATAAAAATGTCCCTATATAGACATAATTTTGGAAAAACATGCCACTCACCAGTGAAATTGAAGCATAAAGCATTTTGAGCTATTAAGGAATTTAATTTTAATCTAAAAGATGCTGGTGAGAAAATATTATTGCAAATCAATGAACTTGAGGAGATAAGAAATGATGCATATGATAATGCAAAAATCTATAAAGAGAAAATCAAAATATAGCATGATCGAAAGATTATTAAAAAGAAGTTTGAACTTGGGCAAGAAGTTTTATTATATAATACAAGATTGAGATTATTTCTAGGAAAATTGAAATCGAGATGGTTAGGACCATTGAAATTGATTAAAGTCTATCATTATAGAACTGTTGTTATTAAAGATCCTAAAACTGGAAATATATTTAAAGTTAATGGGCATTGATTGAAATATTATTATGAAGGACAAATACCACCATTTAAAGAAGTTCTAATGTTAAGTCATCCTGATTAAACAATGGTACGTCGGGCTGATGACATTAAACCGAGCACTTTGTTGGAGGCAACCCATATATAAATATATATATA
>NW_018236792.1:93239-129925 GCF_001263595.1 Phalaenopsis equestris | reverse complement strand
CAAGCATAATGGCCCAAAAGATTGCAATCATTTCAGCTTCCAAAGCATCCAATGCCCAGGTTGGTGAGGAAAAAAGAAGAACACACTGCCCTTAAAAGTTTCTAAACACTCCCCCAAACCCAACAACTCCCCTTAAAAAACTACCATTTGTGTTAAATTTCATCCAACCAACAGGAGGAGGAGACCACACAATCAATGAGAGCTTGAAATTAGACTGATTTCTACTTTGAGGTGCCGAGTGCGTGAAGAGATTTGGGAAATTGTGATGTTGAATGATTTTCTATATGTAAGAAGTTCAATTAGCTATAACAACTTTAGTTAGAGGTAAAGAATCCTCAAATTTAGCTTGATTTCTACCCATCCAGATAAACCAAGCAACCACAAAGGGGATAACTAGTAGATTAATCTTCTGCCACTCTCTCCAACAGGTAGAAAAAATATTCCAACAGAGGGTAAGAGTATCAATTCTTACCTATGCCAATAGATCAATCCAGACTTGTTGAGAGAAGCTGCATTTGAAGAAAAGGTGATCCAGTGTCTCCTCCTCCTCTTGACAGAGATAACAACAGGAAGGACCTCTAAGGCCTTTCATTTTAAGGATGTCATCTGTGGGGAGCAAGGACTGCCACAGTCTCCAGCAGAAAAATGACATAGAAGTCGTCAACCACTTTCCCCAGATTTCAGTTCCCCATTGAACAGTTGGCCGGTGATAGAATTCCTGATATATATAAGCAAAAATTTTCTGTGAGGGAGCTTTTTCGTGATAATTCTATCTCTTTTACCAGGATAGAAAGGGGTTTGGTTAACTAGCTGAATTTGATCATTATTCAGAATGGTTTGTAGCAATCTAGAGTTCCATTGATTTTCAGACCAATAGTCCTTAATCAGATCTTGAAAATTTGGGTTAGAGTTAGAGCACATAATTTTATCTGCATTCCAAGTCCACCTGTCTAACCGGAAGTTGATTTGTCCTTCCCCTAATTCCCAGATGGAGGACTTCTCAGCCTGCTGTCTGACTTCTAAAAGTTTGCCCCAAATCCCCGAGTCTCCCAGCTTTTTATTAACTAGATTTTGGTGTACAATTCTACAATACTTTCCCATCATGAAGAGAGCCCATAGACTATCCTGGGCTCTGAATTTAATCCATAATTTGCATAAATTAATGAAATTAAGGTGCTAAAATCTTTAAATCCCAATCCTCCAGCAAAATATGGTTTGCATAATTTCTGCGAAGGAAGCCAGTGAACTTGCTTCTTCTGTCCAGCCCATAAGAACTTATTAAAAATACTCCCCAGCAAGTGTTGAGAGCCTTTCTTCATAGTAAACATTTGAAGAGCATAGGAGGGAAGTGCAGTGTGAATTCTCTTGAGAAGTGTGATTCTTCCTCCATTAGACAAGAATGAATTAGTACAGCATTGAAGTTGATTTTTAATCTGATCAATAACATCATTAAACTGAATTTGCTTTGTTCTGCCCTTAATCAGTTGAACACCAAGGTATCTGATGGGTAGAGAAGATAAGCTAAATCCAGTATGGCTGGATATCACGTTTTTTATCTATGGAGAAATGTTAGTGCTAACAAAAATTTGGTATTTTTGTTTACTTAATTCCATACCTGAAGTAAGCTTGAAATGCTTAAGGCCCTTATACAAAATTTTTAATTTTTGTTTACTTAATTCCATACCTGAAGTAAGCTGGAAATGCTTAATGCCCTTATACAAAATTTTTATAGCACTCTTAGTGGCATTAGAGAAGATTATCACATCATCAAAATAAGGCAGATGGCTGATGCACACATTTGATCTGTGCTGATATGACAAATGAGGTGATGTTGAGAACATTTGATTCAAAAGCCTGGAGAAGTAATCCATAACCAAAATGAAAACTGAGAAGCGAAGAAGAAGCCTTGGCAGCTACCATTAACAAGCACATAATGATTATTACAATGAAGTTATCTTTTAATAAGCAAAATGAAATCCTCAAGAAAGCCTTTGTAGCAACAGTTTCTAAGATGAAGTCCCAATTAATTGTGTCATAAACCTTCTTAATATCCAATTTGTAGATAATATTTCCTCCCCTACACTTCTTGTCCAAATCTAATAGCATTTCTTGTACAAGTAAAATGTTATCAGATATGGCTCTCCCTTTCACAAAAGCTTCTTGATTAGAATAAATTAGTTGTTGAAGGTGGGGTTGAATTCTAGAAACCAATACCTTGCTGATTACTTTGGTTATAACATTAGTCAAGCTAATGGGTCTGAAATTACCTCAATCTTTTTTGATTTTGTTTTTTGGAATCAAAGTAATGGTTGAGGAAGTAAAATATCTAGGTGGATTAATACCTCTGAAGAAATTTTGAACAGCTGAAATGAAATCTTCCTTAATCACAGTCCCGGAGACCTTATAAAAATTGACAGTGAAGCCATCAGGTCCAGCTGTCTTGTTCCCATCAATGGAGTCAAGAGCAGCTTTAATTTCTAATTCAGAAGGGATCATAGCAAGTTGTAGATTGCTAACATACTCTTGACAGTCAGCAAAAAGATCGGCATCAATTTTGGTTCTGATTAAAGGATAGGAATTGAATATTTGCAGAAACTACTGGACAACATTTTGTGCAATATCCTCAACCTCAGTTAAACATTTCCCTTCATAGTTTGGGATTTCAAGAATCATATTGCATTTCCTCCTGAACTTGATGCAAGCATGGTAGAAGCTTGAATTTCTGTCTCCCTCAATGAATTTGGTGATAGCTGCCTTTTCTTTTAAAAATGCTGCATCATAACTAATGTGTATAAGAAGTTCTTCATTAGCTCTACATTAGCTCTATATAGATCCTTATATAGATCCTTTTCAGAATTTAAGCCTTTCTGAAAATCCTCTTCAGTACTGAGAACTTTGTTCTGAGCAGCATTTAAATTCTCATTTACATTCCTAAATGTATTACAGTTCCATTTTTTTAGGTGATTGGCCACTTTCTTTTGTAGCTGTCACAAATTCTCCCATAGCCCTTTATCCTCACTGACCAGCCAAGCTTTTGAAACTTCACTAAGGAATTCAGGGTGGAGAGTCCACATATTTTTAAATCTAAAAGGAGAGCCTCCGTACTTGGTAGAATTTCGAATGGAGCAAAGTAAAGGTCTATGGTCTGACCCTGTCATGGCATAGTGTGTAATAATTGTCTAGGGAAAGGTTTGAAGCCAATTTGAATTCCCTAACATTCTATCAAGGCTTCCCCACAAAGATCCCCTTATCCAAGTGAACTTAGGCCCATGAAAGCCAAGATAAAATAAGTGAGCATCCATGAGAAAATCATTGAATCTATTCATTGTTGATTGTAGAAGAGGCCTGCCACCTCTTTTTTCAACACGAGAGGTAATACAATTAAAGTCTCCCCCCATAATCAAAAAGGACTTGATAGAGTGGCTGATGTTTGAAAGCTCCATCCAGAGATTTTCCTGCTATCTTGAAATACAGTTAGCATATATGAAAGTGGCAAAACCCACTTGAGCACCAACTTTAAACTGAATATGCATATATTGGGGATTGTTTAGCAAAATTGTCAACTGTAATTCAGCTCTAGCAAACAACCAAATTTTGTTATTAGAATTAGAAAAATGATAAAATTTAGGAAATTTCCTAATAATATTAATAGAATGCTTAGTAACCATTGGTTCCAAAATAGCAAAACACCAAATTTTATAGGATCTCACAAGATTCATTAGTCTTGTGAGAGAATTAGGGGGAGCAGCACCCTTAATGTTCCAACACGAGAAGTTAATCATTGTGAAAAGGTTCTCCCTTTCCCTCTGGTTTTAGAGTATGAATCTATAAGCTAGTTGTTAGGAGGTCCATCCAGTGAGTGAGCTTCATGCACCTGCTTTTGTTCCATCTTCCCTTTCTTCTTCTTATTGCTTCTTTGAACTTGCCACTCTTCAGTTAAAACCTCAGATAATAAATTAATTGTGGGATTGTCAACTTTGTGAGGATTGATATCTAGCTGACTTCTTTTAGCATGGTCAGTCCCCCCATGATTGTCTTCCTGCACCTGTTTCTCAGGAAAAATAATTGTTGAATTAATCCTTTGAACAGATTCCTCCTCTAGTATGTTAGTCAACCTTGGTAAGACCTCCCTTTCATTACCTCTATTAGTATTAATACTATCATTTTCAGTTGATCTTCTTTGTTCCTTGTCCAGAGAGATATCAGCCCCTCCTTGAGTAACCTTAGGCTGGGTAGCAATTTTTTTGGTAGGTGGATGTAGCCTATAACATTCTTCCAAATTGTGCCCAAACATTCTACAATGAGGGTAGAATAGAGATATTTGTTCCATAATAATATTTTGCCAAAATATTTCCTCCTGAGTTCCAATCCAAATTCTATTTACATTAGGTAGTGTCTCTTTCCACCAGCACTCTAGCACCAGCTCGCCTTGCCAAACTATAGGTTGGAGCATCCACTTTCAAAGGACAGCCAAGTGTCCCCCTTATGTTGAACAAGACATTTTTGTGGTAATATTGTAGTGGGAAATTATGAAATTTAAATCATATAGGTACAATAGGGGGCTCTTTAATTGGGTCAAATCCAGGTGTCCATTTTAACAATTTCATTGGGGTCCATCTATCAAAAGAGTTTGTTTTGCAAAAACTCTAGCATAATCCTCCTCATTTGATAGTTTGATTAGAAGATGTCTTCCATCCATCAACCCAAACAGCCAAGCACCAGTGAGCTGAAGGTCATCAAAAAATTTTCTAACAAAATCCCTCTTTGGGTGGCCAAACTGAAATTTGCCTATTAAAGTAAATTTAATAGACTAATTTAAAAATTGGATCTCCCCAGGAGTAAGCAAAACCGTTGGTTCTCCCTCCTTGAAACCAATAGGAGACACATAAGGGCAAGACCCCTTGCCAACAGCAGCATCATGTAAAGCTTGAGGGAAAACCAAATGTTCAATTTTTTTTGGTAAATCTTGCCCTCTACCAACAACACCAGCAAAAGTGGCTTGAGTCCATTAGGCATTAACATCCACACTAATAGGGCTAAACTCCATTAAGCTTGCCCTAGCACCCTCAAATCAGAGAAATCATGAAGAAACAAACTCTTAGTGCCAAAGAGTTAGATATCCAATTCCACAACCAATGGAACAGTACCTGGTTTGGAAATAGAAAATTTAGAACAAAAACCAGAGATAGAAAACCACCTACCTTCCTTCTTCAGCCAACAAGTAGGGAGAAAACAATCACTAAGCACCCTCATCCCAAACCAAGAACAACACCACCAGGAAGAAGCCATTAGAAACCAAACGCTAGCAGAATATATATATATATATTACTATTTTGTTTAATAAGTGTTTTTAGGAAATAATAATATTTTTTAATCCTACATAATTTTGTATATCATAAATTAAGACGAATAGTGGTATTGGAGGAAAATTTAAAATCAAAATGAACAAAAAATTAAAAGACGTGATTTTGGCCTCTAGCGCCGACGGTGCCATAATGGGTACTGACTGCACCCAACAAAAAATTAAAAGACGTGATTTTGGCCTCTAGCGTCGACGGTGCCAGAATGGGTACTGACTGCACCCGTGCACCCACTATATGGAGCATGACACTGACAATGCCATCAAAAGTATCGATGTCGTCGCGTGTAGTTTTGTGCATGCAGAGCGAATTCGGCACACTTTTGTGAGATAGCGCTCCTAAATAACTGCCGAAAGGTGTTTTAAAGGCCTAAAAACTGCCTTAGACATCCAAAAACTTCCTGATTTTGAATTCCATGGCTTATAATTCTAGAAATACTTCAAGGTATGGGGTTTTCAATAGAAGAAAGTTTATCAGTTTTGACGTGTAGAGATTATACGGCAAAGTCATTATGAAAAAGAGACTTATTAAGGAGAGAGGCTTTGTCAATCATGGATTGAGTAATCTAAGTTCACAGATTGAGAAAATCATTGTGCAGAGACGTTGGGAAGTTTTATGCTGCACTACTGCTACAGTTGTTGTACCAGTGGTAAATGAATTCTATGCTAACTTACGTGGAATTACCCAAGTAGTCATCTTCATTCAAGGTAAGGCTATACCATTTAGTCTGGCTCAAATTAATGATTTGTATATGATAGAAAACATTCCAATCTGTCATTATACAAATTTTATCCCAATAAGAGAATGATGCAAGATGTATATAATTTTCTGATGGATGAAAATGATAATTGGGAAATCAGAGATGAGTGATAAGTTAGTTTCTCCGCTTCACTTCTTAATCCAATGTCAAAATAATGGCATTTCTTCATATCTACAAAATTACTCCCTACCATGAAGATTAGTAGAGTTACAAGAGAAAGTATCATTTTAAACTATTGCATTCAAATGGGAAAATTCATTAATGTGGGATCGATTATTTTCAAATCTGTTATGGGTATTACTATGAATGAGCCAATATATGGACTGGGGCATCCTTCCACAATTTTCCTACTTCACAGTCAATCTCAAATTCCATGTGAAAGTTTGGAGAAAGTTTTATTACATCGGGATCCCATGAATCCTATTTATGATAATTATATTCGGAATGGAAATGAAGCAATAGATATTATTTTGGATCATTCATCACATGCTTCAACACCATTGATGCCACAAACAGTTAGAAGTTCAAAATCTTTGGAGAAGAAAATGAAGAAAATAGAAAGAGAACTTCAGAGTATTACGAATACAATATGAAATCTTAACTACCATTTTGATAACCAAGATTGGAGGATGAAGGAGAACTTTGATCATACTGGCACAATTGAAGCTGGATTGGTTTAGATGTTCAAGAAAAATGGATGGATCAATGAAAATATGATTGATAAATTCCCATAGCGACCCTTCTACAATTTGTATGTCCATTACCAGTTTATGGGAGATCTTCGAGGGGGAGAAAGTACTGAAGATGAAGCATAAAAATTAAAGAAGTTGGACTCTCTACTACTTTAAAGTAAATAAGTATTTGTGTGGATTTCATTTACTTTACTTTACTTAGCTTTAGAACTCCATTGACTTTGATTGTGTGTATAGTTTTGTGTCATCATTCTAGTGTTACGGGTTGATTTTGATGTTGAATTATAATTTATTTTTCTCTGAGGATGTGAAAGTGTGATTAGAAAAATATATTTGTAAAAAGTGTATTTTCATATAAAAAAGTTAGTTTTGAGTTGTTTATGAAAATGCTTGTTTATGAAGTATTTTAAGATGAAAATTAGTGTTCAAAAAGACTAAGTAAACTTTGGAGTGAATTGAAAGAAAATTGAAAATTGTAAAAATCAAAATAATGAATTTTTTTACCAGTGGCACCGATGGTGCTGACATGGGCGCCGATTGGCACCGACGGTGCCGGCATGGGCGCCAATAGTACCCTCAACCCGAAAACCTCCCAAACCTTTTAAAATTCTTAGTTTGCACAGTAAAAATGTCATTTTTACCCTTTGAGTCACGTTCAACCTCCTATTTTTGCTCTTAGGGCTTCCTATTGCTTGGATTTGAGGTGATTTTAAGGCAAAGAAAGTTCGGATTTCATCTTCTCTAAGTAAGAGCTACACTTTGAACTCAATATTTTTTATTTTCACCAAGGAATTATCTTAAATTGTTGTGATCCAAAATTTTGAAAAATTTTTTAGAATTTTTGACAAAATCCTTTGGTGAAGAACTCTTACTTAGTAGATTTAAGTTTAAAACATTCCACATTATAAACAAGATTTAAGTTTAAAACATTCCACATTATGATTTTTGGAATTTTTGGGAATTTATTTGGATTTTATCAAATTTTCTTAGATTTACCATGACACCTAGAATGAGCAAGGGAGAGAGAAACGAGGATTTTGATGATCAAAAGTTTTTCAATTACAAGGCCAACATTTGCTTTAGTAGTCTACTTGATACTACAAAAGTAATTCTGGATTGAGGATTTAAAAATCAGGGTGGAGAAGTTGAAAGATTAATTAATGCTTAGCAATGGGAGAATTTTTGTTACTTTACTGCCAAGGCTATTATTGGTGTAGTGATGGAGTTCTATGTTAATTTTAAGGAGACTTCTGAAGACTGTGTTTGTTCGTGAATAAATTGTGGAATTTACTCCAAGGAAAATGAATAAATTTTATCAGGTAGAAGATGTGTATAGCGGCCAGTACAAATCATTTTCTGCTACAAATGAGGCCTTGGATGAAGTTATTTCTTTTCCTACTGATGGAAGAGGAGCTTGGAAGGTGAAGAATAGTGTTAAGTAAACGTTCCTCTTTCTATGTTAAATGTAGTATCTAAAACCCGACACTACTTTATTTCTGCTAAAATGATACCAACAATCATCATAGCAAGGCTACAAAGGATAGAGCCATCCTGAACTTCTATATCCAACAGATTATCCAGCCTTTTATATCCAGCAGATGAGAAGGATAGATGTAGGCTATATTATTTATAGGAACACTCAATCTATTGCTCTAGGAGAGACTAGTGGTGGATTAACTCACCCTGTTCTGATCTTCACACTATGTGAACAAGCAGGAGTTGATTTTAGAGTGGATGAGGAGAGGATTGAACCTCTAAAACCTATTGGGCTTGCCAATATAAAGATTTATGAATCTCATGTTGGATGGAAATCTGGAAGTAGGACCATGGATATTCCTTCTACTTCATGTACTAATTCTAGTATCCCTACTATTCAGAAACTTATGGAGCAGATGATGATCCAACAAGGAGATATCTTGGGAATAGAGATTGAGAATATGATCCAACAAGGAGATATCTTGGGAATAGAGAGTAGAATGGAAAATATGGAGGCTAGAAATGCACAAAATGATGATTTGACACGATAGAAGTTTGAATACGATGCTGCTTTTGATATGGGTGACCAATCAGTTCGGGTGATCACTCAGTTCAGTTTCCTACTCACCCTATTTTTACTCCATATCAGTAGCATAATTTGGATGTGGAAGAAGAAGAAGATAATGATGATGATGATGATTGGTGATGTGTTATTTAGATTTTTTATTTAGTTTATGTTTGGTTGTACTTTATTATTGAGACTCTTTGTTTTTAGAGTGTAATAATTTATTTTAAATGTTATGTTGAATTGTGAACTATAGATTTGTCAGAATGTTGTTACATTGAGAACCATTTTAGTACTATTGTTAGTTTTTATTACTTTGTTGGATTTATTTGTAGTAACTCTTTCTCAGCAAATTTTTATATGTATTATTAGTTATTTAATGTTTTAAGTCTTATGGCTTTTCATATTAGCACCTGCAATATTTCAGAGTTAAGTTTCAATTCAGAACCTTCAACAGGTAAGTCTTTCCTTTATGTATTAAATATTTTCTTTCACCCTTTATTTTTCATTTTTTCATGTAAAATCTTTTAAAAATTTAATGTTGGGGGGGGGGAAGAAAAATTTCTTTTTAAAGAAAAAACGACTTAATTTTATTTGTACTCAATTAGTTATATTTTTCAAAATTTAACATGACCTTTGGTATTAGAAGGTAACTTTAGATAACTATATTTGTGTTTCTAAATATATAGTAAACTTAAGTAAGAATTTTCAATAATAAAGGTTAATTTTAAAGATTAAGATATTTGGTATAATAGAATGAGACTGCGTTTTTCTATTTTAAGTAAGGAAATTTGTATTTTTGAAATTTGTATTTTTGAAGTTTGTATTTTTGAAGTATTAAGAATCTTAGAAATTCATGTAAGAAGAAAAGAATAAAACTTTATGAAAAATCTTTAAGGCTAATGTAAATTTATAAAATGAAGGAATGCGAAAAGTTTTTAACTTTAAGAAAAGTAAAGTGAAGTTCAAAATCATTAAAAGCTATCTAGATATAATAATCCTCACATAAAAAAAAGAAAAAAAAAAGAAAAGAAAAAGGATTGAAAATGATCCTGAAAAAGATAAGAAAAGAAAAAGATGTGAGGAGAAGCTTGAGGAGATGCCTAATTAAAAATTAGCTTCAATTGAATCAAATTAAAGAAGAAGGCTTCACTATATTTTCTAAACTTATATTTCAGTATTAGCATATTTACTAGTAAAGTTTCATGAAGTTATTTTTCATATGGATATTCTATTTGACTTTAATATGAATAATTTGTAATTTTCCTTGAAAAGAATATAGAAAAGAATCTTGAAAAGAATATAGAATAAAAAATCTTAGACTTGACTGCTAGATATTCTTATACCTTTAGTATTAATTGGAGTTATTTTATATTGTTCTTAAGTTACGCTATTATATTTAGTAGACTAAAATATGAAAATCTAGAAGTTAAAATCTTTTCGTTAAAATCTTTTCCAAGAGTCAAAGAGTCATATTTTTAAGTAATAAAGGACTTACTTGAGGACAAGTAACATTTAAGTTTGAGGGATTTTAATACACAAAATATATATGCATTTTTAGACTCATATTTTATACTCATTTTTGGTGATATTGCACTTTAATGGAAGGTTTTTTTCATGTTTTATTATTGGTTGTTAATTTTTAGGACTTTGAGCAAAAAAGAATAAAAAAAAAAGAAATTTGGAGTCAAAATAGAGTTTGTGAAAAATAGTTCAATGGAGAAGTTGAAAATTCGTTAAGCGCCGAAGGTGCCAGACTGGGCGCCGACGACGCCGTTTGATAGCGAGTACAGAATAAATTAGATGGCCACTGGTGCCGACGATGCCAGTGTCGGTGCAGACCTTGTTTCTAAAATATTTGATGAATTTAGACACTTTTTAAAAAGTTTTTGGATGCACCTATTGGAGAACCAACGTTAGGCTCTATTTTGAACTAAAATTGATCAGAAAAGGCTCTCTTTGCACTACTATGTTCACTCTGATCTCCTCTTCGCTCTCTTTGCACCCCCTATGCAACTTTCCATGCCATTCCACGCCATTAACCATTTGTTTTATTTATAGTTTTGTGCTTTTGGGGTGAGTTTAAGTGTGAATTTTTCTCTAAAGAGTGTTAGAGAGGGAGAGAAGTGAGAGATTTCTTTGTCCTACATTTTATTATTGTTGTATGAACTTTCTTCTATATAAAAAAATTATGTTTTTTTGTATCTTTTTCATGAAGTCTGAGTAGTTTCCTTTATCTTTTTCTCTACTCTGAGATATGGTGAAATGAAGATGTAATTTAGATGTGCCAATGTTAAAATTTAAAATAAATTGTAATAGTTTTTCAACTTCGCTCTTAATTTACCTTTTGATCTGACCAATTGAATTGTTAAAATTTTTTGTGAAACATATGGTTCGGGAAACCAATGTTAAAATTTAAAATAAATTGTAATAGTTTTTCAACTTCGCTCTTAATTTACCTTTTGATCTGACCAATTGAATTGTTAAAATTTTTTGTGAAACATATGGTTCGAGAGGGCTATGCTTTATACAATAAAGTGAGAATCACATTTGATTCCAACATTTAAGTCCATGAAAATCACATTTAAGTCCATGAAGGAGTATTTCGTACATGGAATTAAGTGCAAATAAATAGGAAAATATACTTTGCTAGGTGTAGAACTGGAGATTAATAGAGTGACAGACTAAATTCCTGAAATCCTCAATTTTATCTTAGTGTTTAAGAACTAAAGCAAGAGTTAGCCTTCAGGGGAAAGGAAGTGGGAGCTTTATAGTGGGAGCCAGTATCCTCCTAGCCTAGCCATGGATTTAGGGAGTAAACCAAAGATTAGCCAATGATTTTCTATAATACTTAATCAGGGTAGATAACTAAAATTGCTCCTATTTTACAAAATGCATATTTAAACGAATAACCTTATCTCATTTCACCAAAAACTCATTGTAGTGGGAAAGATGTTTTTTCATATAAGAAACTTCATCATATAAACATTTTTTAGTAGTTGCTATTTTAAACTCTGCATTTAAATTCTTCCAGTAGTTAATAATTTAGCTTTGATAGTATCTTAAACATTAAAAATTAGTGACAGTAATTTTGTTTTATTTTTTGATTCCCTCCACCTGAGGCCGAACCAGGATGGTATTGTCTCAGTCAAAAATTGGAAGGAATCACAAGAGATTGTATAGAGGAGAATGTAATTCATATGATTGGTGCAAATAAATAAGGAAATAATCGTTCAAGGGTGCAGAGTTAGAGGACTTTAAAGTGATAGGTTAAGGCCCCCAACTTAGCTTATTGTTTTTGGTTTTTATATGCAATGTTAGGCCCCAGGTAGAGGGAATTAAGGGAACTCTAGAGTGAGAGTTATATCATCCTTGCCTAGTCAATCTTCAGAATTATTCAAACTTTAAATTAGCCAATATTCTTTATAACATCTCTAGTAAGGGTAAAGAACAATATTGCTCCTATTTGGCACAACAAAATTTTGCATACTTCCACAATAGAATTCTTATACTTGTTACTAATTCATGATAAGGAAAAAGATATTTCATATTCAATGCTTCTTGTCTTACAAAAACTCAAGTTATCTTTATAAGTTGTTATTTTTTTGTCAAAATATCAAAAATATTAAAAAGAACTGAACTTTAATTACTGTGAAAATATATTTAGTTTAAGTAAATTTCTTTTTAAAATATATGTTTGTTACTTAATAGTGCATTTGTGAACAAATCCCGTGTGTTCGATATTTAGGGCTTAATAAAAAAGTCCTATATTACTTGATAACAATATGTATACTTGCATAGTATCCCAATATATATAAATGAAAAAGTAGATTTCTTATTTTCTTCAGGATTAAGTTTTTAGTGTTGTTGCAAGTAGAAAAGATAAACGAAGAATATAATTGTGTACATTATTATACTGTTGCATATAAACAGTCGGGATCAGCTCCTCAGTAAGTGAAATAGTCTCGTTATCTTTGAACTTTCTTTTTCTCTTCAAAATATGTTTCATAAACATCATATAGCTTGGCATTCATTCTAAGGCTTTAGCAAATGGAATAGTAATCGTAAGCTTTTTAAAGATTTTCAAAAATTTTGAAAATTATTTATCCAACTTTTGCTTACAAAGTCTCTGAAAAAATGAAGGTGGTGGATTTTATAAGTCATTTTTTTTGTGGAGAAATAGGTCTCTCTAAGACTTTTGGAGCATCCTCTTTAGGGTCTTCAATTTCTTTTGTCTCTACTTCAATCACTTCTTGAATTCTACCTTCCAACTCTCTTTTACTTCTACGTTGAATGACTTTTACTTTCTCTTTATTCTAGTATTTTGGATTTACCACTGAATTACTAGGAAGCATTCCTTGGGATATATTACTTAATGAATTTTCTATTTGTCTCAATTGATTCTCAAAATTTCTAATTACAGCTCCTTGACTTTGTAAATAATTTCTCATTTGTAAGAGCACTTCTAATATTACTTCTAATATTGACAACTTTTTCTCCTTAAATTGTGGATTACTGTTAAAACCTACACAATAAGTAGGTCTATAACCATTGTTACCTTTGTTCTTCTAGTTTCCCAATGGGTTTACTTGGTTTTTCCCCCATTGCTGATTATTACAACATGAATTATTATTATTTAAGTTAAAGTTAAGATGATTTTTCCAACCTGGTTTATAGTAGACATGAATTATTATTATTTAAGTTAAAGTTAAGATGATTTTTGCATATAGGTTATTTGGCTTATAATCTATGACATTAAAAGTTTCTAATGATGTTAGAGAATCTACCATTTGGCCTAATGAATTCTCTTAAGTTATTGAAATTGGTTGAGAAAATCTCATTCCAAATTAGTCTAACTTCCTTAATATTGTAGCAATTTGATTTGCTGACATTGCAAAACATCAGATTCATGAATATTGTCTACTTTCTTAAGATTTACCCTCTCAGAAAGCCATTGAAAATTATTAGTATTCATCTCTTCAATTAAATTTTATGTGCATCATAAAATGCTTTTAACATCAATGAACTACCATCAGCGATAACTATAATTGATATAAGATATCCAAGTAATCCATTATAAAATGTTTGAAATATTAACCAATCTGGTATAGCATGGTGTGGACACTTTCTTGAAAGTTCTTTAAATCATTCTCACGCTTCATAAATAGATGCCCCTTCGAATTGACAAAAAGATGTAATATCATTTCTAAGCTTCGTAGTTTTTTATGGTGAAAAATATTTAGCAAGGAATTTCTGCGCTAAATCTCCCTAAGTTATGATAGATCTAGGCGTTAACAAATTTAACCATATCATAGCCTTATCCCTCAATGAGAATGGAAAAAGTCTAAGTCTAATAGCATCATCTGAAACACCATCATGTTTAAATGTAGCACATAACATAGAAAATTAGCAAGATGTAAATTTGGATCTTCAGTTGGTGATTCCCCAAACTGATTATTTAATACCATTCGAATAATAGCAGGTTTAAGTTTAAATGAATTAGCCACTACAACAGGTTTTTGAATACTACAATGAAGTTGATCAACTGTAGGGTTTGCTTAATCTCTGAAAGGTCTAAATTCTTGATGAATTTCAACATTTTGATTATTTTGGTTTTCCATTTCGTGAAGTTTTTTTTATCTTTTTTTCATATTTTTAATTTTTTTGATTTTTATAATAGTTCTTTCTAATTAAGAATTGTAGGGAACTAGTCCTTAAGAACCTAAACTATATTTTTGATTTTTATAATAGTTCTTTCTAATTAAGAACTGTAGGGAACTAGTCCTTAAAAACTATACATACATTACTACAAAATAAAAAAAAAATCACACAAAAAAAGACTTGTATAAAAACAACACTACAATACTCCTATAATAAATCTAAAGTTTAAACAAGGCTTTCTAAAAATAGAAATTTGTTTTTCTTAAATTTTCCTTCAAATTTTACTAAATTTAATTTTTTTTCTCCCCGGCAATGGTGCTAAAAATTTGATCATAATTTTCTGGTACAATAATATTATGATGTATGTATGATTAGCTTCTCAATTCTCTTTATTTTGTATTTCTTCCTTACAACGGTTCCAAAAACTTGTTCCAAAGGAAGTAAGAGTACAACTGTTATATTTAAATATTGGAATACTCCAATAGTATATGTATCATTATCAAGTAATATAAGACTTTTTGATTAAGCCTCAAAATATCAAACCCATAGAGAGAGCTACAAACTTTTAAGAACAAATTAGATAATAAACTCTACTTTGAAAAAGTGTCTCACTTAAACTATAGATACTATGGTATGTTATAATAAGAAATAAAAGTTCAAGTCTTTTTGGTAATTTTTTATAATTGAAAATAAAGTAAATAACTTCTTTTTGGTAATTTTGATAAATGGAAATAAAGTAAACAATTAACTAAATTTAACTAGATTTTTGTAAGATGAAAGCAATACAAATAAAATATTATACAAATAAAATATTATTTTCTAAATAAAATATTATTTTCTTTATCATGAATCACTAACAAGTATAGGAATTCTGTTGTGGAAATATTTAAATTGTGGTGTGCAAAATATGAGCAATATTATTCTTTACCTTTACTAGAGATGTTATAAAAAATATTGACTAATCTAAAGTATGAATAGTCCTGAAGACGGGCTAGGTAGGGAAGATATTAGCTCTCACTCTAGAGTTCCCTCTTCTCTCTCCATCTGGGGGCTAATATCTTGTATAAAAACCTAAAATAATAGACCGAATAAGGGGCTTTAGTATGTCACTCTAAAGTCCTCTAACTTTACCACTCTAAAGTCCTTTTAGTATGTCACTCTAAAGTCCTCTAACTTTACACCCTTTAAAGTTTATTTCCCTATTTATTTACACTCAATCATCTGAATTACACTCTCATTCATACGATCTCATGTGCTTCTACCATTAGTTGACTGAGACAATACCATCACAGATCTAAGATATTCTCACAACAAATATTAACATCTCAATTGGTCAAATCAAGAAGTAAATAAAGTATAAGAATTAAATCATCACAACTTATTCCAACATTTCAGATCAATACTTCACACAACTTCCTTCCAACACTTAATTACTTATAATTTTAAGGAAAAAGACAAAGAAAAATATTGAGAATTCATGGACTTCCAACACTTAATTACTTATAATTTTAAGGAAAAAAACAAAGAAAAATATTGAGAATTCATGGACAAAATGCAACAACACTTAAGTTTAAAAGTAGAAATCATGTAAAAATATAAGAAGCCTAAATTAAAACCAAATGTAGTTACAAAGATAAAAATTTATCTCAAATTCCTCTCCACCAAACTCTTGAAGTTCCTCTAAATCTTTTCCTTTCTCTTTCAACTCTCCTTTTCTTCTCTCTAAAAATATCCTAATTCTTCTATGATGAGAGAGGTGACAAAGGGGAAAGGAGGGGGGAGGCAGAGGGGTAATTCAATCAAAGTCTTCTTTTTTTATAGTTTTATAAAATATGCCTTGGTGCCTCTTCAAAATGTGTCGACATTCAATGAATCTTGAAAGATTACTTCTTCTTAAGAGCCATTTCAATGTATTTCTGTGTCCATTAACTGTAATTCACATTTTCACCAAGAGTTACTACAAACACCCCTTTTAAATTCATCCAAATTCATTGAATTTTCATCATAAATACCTCTAGCATGTAAGTGCGAGCTCTATGGTGCTTTTTCATAACCTTTTTTTGTCTCTTAGCGCTTAAGCGTTAGTCCTGGGCACTTAGGAGCCACAGTTCATTTTCACACCTTCTTCATTTTTCCTCCAAATTTGATCCTTTTTAACTCCTTTCACATATTTCATCCATTTAATTGTACCTAAAATAAAAACACACAAAGACCTTATATTAAAACGCAATATCCTCAAGAATAAGTACAAAAATGTGTACATAAATGCTATATATTTTAGGTGTATCAATGATCCTAAGATAGTGAGCTTGAGCTAGGAAGATAATAACTTACTCATTTGATGCCCCTTAATTGGTGATTAGATGATAAGCATGATCTTTTAAAAGGAATTAAATTCATCTAACCCAACATTTTGATTATTGTCAATTTACCCTAAAAACTTAACCTATAGGCTTGGAAGTGAGCTAGGTCTGATTTGAATTCGCTTAATAAGGTTTAGAAAAGGAAACTTAATCAATAATGAATACCTTTAAATAACTAAAAGCATAAATTTAATCATGAGTTTAAGATCCTTAATGATTTAAACTTGCCCTTAAGGGCATCCACTTACATAACTCTTAAATAAAACATCAGGTGAAGGTGTAAGTACCCTGCTCATGGAAAAATTAAAACATCAAGGTTCATTGACCACTAGACAAATTAATTATGACTGAATCTAAATTTAACTCCAGATGATTCATTAAACAACATAATAAGTTCAAATGAACTCGAAATGGTTCAAAGGGTTTTAAAAGTTGTTTAGAGTTGTGAACTGAACACTTTTTTAATTTTTTAGATATTTTTAACGACAACCAAACTTATTATGCTTTTTTCAAGAAAATCATCCTTAAAACTTTTAAGGACCTTCTAAGTTATGCATCAGGACCTAATAATTCACATACATCAATAAAAATGCCTTACACTACTTAACATATAGATAACCCAATGCTCAAGGATTTCAAACTTCCGTAAGGTATTTAAATCCATATGGGCAACTGGGGATATTTTTTTACCACATATGGATCATCGGGCTTATGTACGTCTGAGGTCTAGGTGGCTAGGGTGATGACGATAATGCTAATGTGTGCTAAATGTGGGATACGAAGTGGGATTTAGAATAATATCTCTTATATTGATGACCTTTAATAAAAGGGAGAGGATAAAGACATATGGTACTATTCACTGACTCTCGATGAGATAGTTGCCTCCGATACTCTTAGGTTGTTAGTAGTTCTATCTTGATTAGATTAATTAACTTATGGACTATACTACTTTGTAAAGTATTTACAAAAACAAAATTTCTTTTTCTTGTTAAAGTAAATTATACATGCATGAAAATTAAATTAAAAATCAAAATTTCTAAAGGCCCATGGTTAATCACTTAGATCAAATTTTGGACCGCTCTCCATAGTTTATTAGTTGGTAGCTCTTACTCAAGGTTGGGAAGCACACAGTCCAACTATGAGACCCCATCTTTACCAATGCCTTACACCTAGTCGCACTCTTTCATATGTGAATATGGTTTTTTTTTTTTTTTGCTTATTTGAGTTTTACTATGATTCATTTTTTGCCTTTTCTCATACCAGGTTTTCCTATTTTCTTTTCATGCAATTTATTTAACTTTTCTGCAAATATATTATATTTTATGAGACTAACCATGCAGCGGTAACAGAGGCCCTGGTCCGCATTTACGTTTTATGCATTGCAATTTTTCTTATTTACCTTAAAAAATTTTCTACCTACATTTACTTACTTTAAATGCAAAACTAAACTAAAACTTTAAAAAAAACATACTTTCAAAATTAAACTTACACTTGTAAAATAATGAACAAATGTAATACACTAATTTTGGGTTTATGAGGATTTCTCGGATGAGATAACTTAAGGTTGCTAATGAGAGTTCTCCAGTTTAGATGAGCTTAACAACTTGTTTAGAATAATTAAATTCATGATAAAATATTGGTGTCGACCGTAGGATCCTAATCGATGTCGTTCCAATTAAATTAAAGTCCAGCCCCCCTAAAAACACTTAAACAACAACAACATCAAAAATACTTGTCACATAAACTGCAAATTATATAACCTTGAACTTGGAGCAGTCACAACAAGGAGCTTGGAGTTAAGTTTTATGGTAGCAAGACAAAGATGTACAAAAGAACAACTTTAAGAGAGCAAGCAAATCTACAACTGTAACTTCTCTTAGAATTAAATAAGTTGTAGATCATCTAGTATGATGTAAATCCTCAGCTTATCTTTAGGTCTTTACATAGCCATGTTAAGCAATATAAGCCCTAAATCACTTTAGGCTCTTAGATTGTCATTCATTACTACATAAACACTCATATCTTCCATGTTATTTGTATGACTGTGTCATGCAAGTGTAAACCTGATGCAATTTTTTTATATGCTTAATTTTATATATTTTATATAGTCACAATGATGTAAACGCAAGTATACATATCACCCAAGTAATATAGGACTTTATGATTAAGCCTCAATAGTAATATAGGACTTTCTGATTAAGCCTCAATTATCGATCTCATGAGGAAGCAAGGAAAGATGTCCTTAGTCAACTTCCAGCCTACTACTATGAGGTCTTAGATTAGAATGTCGATTAAAATAGTGTTTTATCTAGCAAATACTCCTAAATGCAAATTTTAAATATAAGGATAGTAACTATTCCCAAATGTAAATATTGAATTCTAAAGATAACCCTTTCTGGATGAATTGGTTTGGAGAATTTTAAGATTTTCAAAATTACTATTCTTATGTAGTGAGTTGGATAATGTAAAGGAATGAGATACATTAATTATTATATGTGCCAAATATGAGCAATTTTAATTCTCTATCCTGATTCAGTGTTATAGAAAATCATTATCTAATCTCAGGTTTAGTCTCTAAATCTGTGGCTAGGCTAGGAGGATACTGGCTCCCACTCTAGAGCTCCCACTTGCCTTCCTCTGACGGCTAACTCTCGCTTTTGTTCTTTAAACACTAAGTTCGAATTGGCGATTTTAGTCTTTCACCCTAAAGTCTCCAATTCTAAACCCATCAAAGTATATTTCCCTATTTTTTTGGAAACTTCTTCAAGCATGCAACCAAAAATCCAAAACATGAATCCTACTCATTGTAAAAGAAAAGTAAAAGGAAAATAATGGCAAAATTCTCTCATGCCACTATTTCCTAAGAAGAAGAAAGAGTAAGAAAAACACATCACAAAGCACGAAGAAAACACAACGAAAAAACTTCATTACATCAAAGCAAATCCACTAAATAAGTGTTTACAAAACCATAAGATAATGAAGAACACAATACTTAGTTTTTTTCCCTTGAAAGAAAGATAAAAATCTCTCCCAAAAAATCTCTTGCCGATCCAAGCAATGCTAGAACATTCCCGTACAAATTCTCTCAAAATCCCCTCATCAATCTCTCCAAAAAAGGTAGAAATCTACATTTCTACTTCTATTCTAAGATCACTAAACCTTCTCCACATTTTCTCACTCACACACACACATGCATGCATATGAGAGGTGTCAAGCCCTCTTTTTTAAAAAGACACAAATTCCCTCCTTTTTTCTAAGAGACAAATCCATTCATCCAAAAGGCATGTCTCTTCATTCAAGAGCCTTATCCAAGTATCTAGATTCATTAAATTGCTTCATGGGGTGTTTGAATCACTTAGGAGCCTTCTAGCACATCAAAAACTGCCAAAAATCGATCCATGACAATCTTGGGCGCCGTCGGTGCCATTTTGGGTGCTGTCGGCGTAGTTTTCTTGTCATTTTTTCTGTTCTCCAGCGCAATCGATGTTGGTTCTGGCGCTGCCGATGCCCAACCTGCGTAGCTCCATCATTTTGCTTCGTTTAGCTCTATTTTAGCTCTATTTCACCCCGTTTTAGTTGTGTTGTGTCCCTAACATATAGACCTACAAAACAAGCATAAAAATAATCTTTATTTAAAGTATAATTTCATTCAAAATGTTTAAGAAGGGTAAAAGAGATTTAGCATAGAAAGATATATCAAAATGTGTCGCGAAAAAATTTTCTTTCTTGCTCGTTTTTTCTCTAAATTACGTCATTTTTTCTTCTTTTTCTCCAAAACTCCATTCTCTATACCTAAAACCAAAAATATACAGAACGCCTTCCTTTAAAGTACATTATCATTGAAAATCACCAAATATAGGCATTAAAAGCATATAAAAAATTACACATTTTTTAGGTGTATCAAAGCCCTAAATAATAAAATTGGCAGAATGAAACAACTAATAATATTTCCTCAAAATTGAAGTCAAATTATAAGATAACTTGGGAAGTCACTGAGGTTCTCCTCAAGATCCATGACATCTCTTAGTTTTCTCTCTTGAGATTCCAAAAATAATTGTTCCTATTTGATCTTCCCTATTTGAAATTTTTTTATCCGACCTTGAAAATCCTGAACTTTGAAATCTTGAAGACGATACTTTTTTATTAAAATTGAAAGTTTTCTGAAGTTAGTTTAATAATTTAAGATGTAATTAACTATCGGGGATTACCCTTATGGGAAACATTGGAACCTTGCTTAATATAAACTATGTCTAATCATTTATACTAGATAGGGGAACTTGTCAGTCAACATAAGGGTTTAATAGAATAAAACGGATGTCATAAATTCTTTAGTTTACTTAATAAAATCTTACTATCAAGTAATGCGTCTATTTCTTAGGATAGGTACCTCAGCTGTGGTATTGCGCTCATTTATTTAAATTATTGCTTGTATAAAATCGGTTCAGTCTAATATTTTTAAAAATTAAAATGTTACTTTTCAAAACCATATATATTAAATTAAATATATTTTTAAATTCCAATTTGGCAATCAAAATGAAATTATTCAAAAATGTCATGAATCAGAGTCTCGGGGATATTTTGAGGCTGATAAAACTGCATTTAAAATTTTACAATCAAGATTTTATTGGCCTACTTTATTTATGAATGCTTATTATGAAAACATGTGATTAATGTCAAAGAATAGACAATTGTCAAAGAAATTAATGTCAAAGAATAGACAATATTTCTAGAAGAAATGAAATGCCTCTAAATTTTAGTTTAGAAGTTGAAATATTTTATGATTAGGGTTTAGATTTTATGGGACCATTTATTCCATCTTCTAAAAAAATTATATTTTGATAGTTGTGGATTTTGATTCTAAATGGATTGAAGATGTTACTTTATTTCATTGTAATGCAAAGAGTGTTGCCAAATTTTTAAAGAAAAATATTTTTACTAGATTTGAAATGCCAAGAGTAATTATTACAGATGGGGGAAGTCATTTTAAGAATAGAATAAGTCAAATATTAACTCAAAAGTCTAGAATTGAGCACATAATTTTCACAACTTATCATTCTCAAACTAGTGGTCTTGTTGAAGTGTCCAATCATGATATTAAAATAATATTGGAAAAAATTGATAATCCTTACATGAAAGATTGGTGTGTTAGGTTAGATAGTGCATTATGGGCACATAGGACTGCATATAAAAATATTTATAGGAATGTCACCATATAAGCTCATATATGGAAAAGTGTGTCACTTGCTAGTTAAAATAAAGCATAAGGCTCATTGGGCCATAAAAGAATTTTTTCATAATTTGAAAGATGTTGGAGAGAAATGATTAATACAATTAAATGAGCTTGATGAAATAAGTAATGAATCTTATGAAAATGCTAAAATTTAGAATGAAAAATTGAAAAAATGGGATGATCAAAGGATAGAGCTATCCTAAATCACCATAGCGAAGTTACTAAGGATAGAGCTATCATAAACTTTTGTATCCAACGGATGGGCAGTCTAGATGTTGGATCTATAATCTTTATGAACATTCGTTATATTGCTATGAGTGAGACGATTGGTGGATTAGCACACCCTGCTTATGTGAGTAGTCAAGAGTTGATTTTAGAATTGATGAGGAAAGGATTGAGCTTCTTAAACCTATTGGGCCAGCAAACATTAAAACCTATGAATCTCATGTTAGATGGATAATGGGAAGTAGGAGTAGGGATATTCCTTCTACTTCTAATACCCCTACTCTCCAGATGATGATCCAACAAAGAATTAACAATATCAGCATACCATGATATTTTCCACTCATTAATATTATAAAGTTGTTCATCAGGGAAACATGATAATTTAACAAAGCAAAAGTTTGAATATAATGTTGCATATGATGATGCTATGGTAAGATACATGAACGGTGACCACTCAATACAGTTTGTTAGTCACCCTATCTTTACCCCTTATCAACAGCAAAACTTTGATATAGAAGAAGAAGAAGAAGAAGAAGAAGAAGAAGAAGAAGAAGAAGAAGAAGAAGAAGAAGAAGAAGAAGAAGAAGAAGAAGAAGAAGAAGAAGAAGAAGAAGAAGAAGAAGAAGAAGAAGAAGAGGATGAGTGAAGATATCTTCTTAGTCATAGTTCTGATCTTTTATTTAGTTTATTATTTGTGGCATTTTTTTGTTGTTGTTATTGTTTATGTTGTTAAATGCAAAACTTTGATTTGTATTGAATGTTGTGTTATAAAATATAATCTGTAGAGATGTTGTTGAATTGAAATTTATTTTAGTATTTTAGTACTGTTATTTGTATTTTAGTACTGTTATTTGTTTTTAGTACTTTGTTTTATTTTTATTTTTTGGTTAACTCTTTCTCAGCAAATATTTTTATATATATTATAAGCTATTTAATGTTTCAAGTATTGTATTTTTTGATATTAGCACCTGTAATATTTTAGTGTTAAGTTTCAAAATCATAACCATCAACAGGTAAGTCTTTTCTATATGTATTAACTGTTTTTTCTTCACCCTGTAATTTCAATTTTTCATGCTTAATCCTTTCATGCTAAATCTTTTAAAAATTTAAGTTTGGGGAGAAAGAAAGATTCCTTTTTTAAAGAAAGAAACTTAATTTTATTTGTCCTCGATCAGCTTTTTTAAAGAAAGAAACTTAATTTTACTTGTCCTCGATCAGTTATATTTTAAAATTATTAATTTAACATGACCTGTGGTGGTAGAGCCTAACTTTGGATAACTACATTTGTGTTTCTAAATAAATAGTACACTTAAGTAAGAGTTTTAAATAATGATAGTTAATTCTAGAGTTATGATGTTTGGTACGAAAGGATAAGACTATGCTTTTTCTATTTAAAGTAAGGGAAATTGTATTTTTTGAAGTATTATGAATCTTAGAGTTTCATGTATGAAGAAAAGAATGAAAAATCTTCAAAGCTAATATGTATTTATAAAGTGAAGGAATGTGAAAAGTTTTTAACTTTAAGAAGAGGATAGTGAAGTTCAAAATCATTAAAGGCTATCCAGATATAGTAATCCTCACACGAAAAATAAAAAAAAGGAAAAAGAAAGGATTGCAAATGATCGTGAAAGAAAAGAAAAAGAAAAGCTAAAAGCAAAAGAAAAGAAAAAGAAAAAAAAAGAAAAGAAAAGAAAAATATGTGAGTAGAAGCTTGAGGAGATTCCTAATCAAAAATTGGTTTCACTTAAATCAACTTAAGAAAGAAGGCTTGGCTACACTCTCTAAACTTGTGTTTAAGTATTAGCATATTTACTAATAAATTTTTCATGAATTTTTTTTTCATATGGATATTCTAAGTGGGTTTAATATTATAATTTGCACTTTTCCTTGAAAAGAAGATAAAATCAGCAATCTTAAACTTGACAGTTAGATATTCTTATACCTCTAGTAATAACCTGAATTACTATTAATTTTTTTCTTAAGTTATGTTATGATATTTAATAGACCAAAATATGGAAATCTAGAAGTTAAAGAAGTTAAATTCTTTACTGTTAAATTCTTTACTATAAGTCATATTTTTTTGTAGTAAAAGAGTTACTTGAAGACAAGTAACATTTAAGTTTGGGGGATTTTGATGCACCAAAAATATATGCAATTTTAGATTTTATATTTTAAACTCATTTTTGATGATATTGCGCTTTAAGATTTTTTCATGTTTTATTGCAGGTTAATGATTTTTATCAATTGAAGCAAAAAAGAAGCAAAATGGATGGAATTTGGAGTCAAAATGGAGTTTTGGAAGAAAAACTCAGCGTCGAAGGTGCCAGCAAGGCGCTGATGATGCCAGCATGAAGGAGGAGTCCAGAACAACAGGGGCACCGATGGCGCCATTTGACAAAAAATACAAGAAATAAGTCGGACAACGGGCGCCAACGGCACCAATGTTGGTGTTGGGCAACTTTCTAGAAGATTCAATGAATTTAGATGATTTTTGAAGTGTTATTGGATACTCGTCTTGGAAAACTGATATTATGCTTTATTTAGAGAAAAATTTGATCAGAAAAAGGGGGGCTAGTGTGTCATTGACTTTTCTTGAGTGTTTCATTTTGTGTATTTTTTAGTGTGGTGAGTCTAAGCGTGATTTCTCCTAAGAGTTGTTAGAGAGGGAGAGAAGTGAGTGATTTCTTCATCCCTATCTCTTTGAAGAGGGAAACAAGAGTCTTGTAAAGAGAGAAAGAGTCCAAGAGAGGCTACATAGGATTTTCTTTGAGGAAAAGTTCAAAATAAGTAGTGTTTGTTCATTATTATTGTATAAACTTTCTTTTATTTATGAAATTCGTATTTTATCATATTTTCCTCATGAGGTCTGAGTAGTTTTCTTTATATTTTTCCTTACTCTGAGATATGATGAAATGTAGAGATAATTTGGAAGTGCCAATTTTAAAATATAAAATAAATTTTGATGATTTTCACTCTATTCTTAATTTACTTTTAGATTTGGCCAATTGAAATGTTAACATCTGTTGTGAAACATACTTTCTAGGAAATAGAGTATGTGTTTACAACAAAATGAGAATCACATTTGATTCCATGAAGTTGTGTTTCTTTCATGGAATTGGGTGCAAATAAATAGGAAAATATATATTATTGCGCGAAGAATTGGAGATTCTCGGGGGACAGACTAAAATCACCTATTTGGTCTTAGTGTTTAAGAACTAAAGTGAGAGTTAGCCTTCAAGAGAAGGAAAGTGGGAGCTTTAGAGTGAGAGTCAGTATCCTCCCAGCCTAACGATGGATTTAAAGACTAAACCTATCATTAGCCATCAAGTCTCTATAACACTTGACTCAGCGTAGAGAATTAAAATTCCTCCTATTTGGCACAACACAAATTAAAACCATTTATCTCTCTCATTTAACCAAAAAATCATTTAAAACCACAACACAAATTAAAACCATTTATCTCTCTCATTTTACTAAAAACTCATTTAAAATTCCTCCTATTTGGTAGTTATTGTTTAGCTTTGCTTTACATTTTTGCTAGTAATTAATAATTTAGTCTGATAACACCTTAAATATTCGAAGTTAGTGTAGTACATTTTCTTTATTATTGTGAATTTCCTTAAATTTCACTTTGAATTTACACCTTCCTGATGGGATCGATATTTGGGGCTTAAATAGAAATTTCGGGGCTTAAATAGAAATTTCTTATATTACTTGATAACGATACGTATGTTTGTAAAGAATCCCAACATAAATTGTTTCAATTTCTTATTTATAAAATAACGAACCCAATTTTTGGCATCGCTGCAAAGAGGAGTCAACATTATTAATTTTACACAAATATAATTTCAAGGATTATTTATGTTGTTAAAATTTGGTTTAGTGTGTTTGAATGATTGAATTGACTTAATTTTAATTGTTTAGTTATTGATATCATTTTGATGACTCAATGAAGATGAGCAGCCACCCATTTAGGATACTACCATTTGTCCTCTGCCGTTATAGCCCAAATGTCCTTTGAGGCATAGGGATACCCCCATCAAAATGATTATTATTATATCGTAGGCTTTACGTGTCAAGGAGTCGCTATCCATTTGAGATGTGAGAGATTTACTCTCTACCCGATGGCTTACCACGAGCTTTAAAGCATTGACACGCCTAAAAATATTTTTTTTTCTATATATATGTAATGCTTATTTATAGTGATATTACTCTTTAAAGGAAGATATTTTTGTATTTTTTATTACAAGTACAATAGGTTAAGTAATGAAAGAAAAAGGAGTGAAAACATGATCAAATCGAGCAAAGGAGCAAAAAGTGAACTGGCACATTGGAGCGAGCCTCTGGCGCCTAAGCGTCAAACCCTCTACGTAGAAACAAAGAGCCTAATGATGCACAAATTTGTTGTTTAATGTTTTTGTAAATAGTTTTCAATATTACAAAACACACACGCGGAATTGCTAATAACAAATATGCAATTCAATCTTGATAAAAATAACTTTAGTAAAAAATCTTTAAACTGCCAAATCCCATAATAATAACGCAAGTATACGTATCGCTCAAGTAATAAAGGGTTCTATTAAAGTCTTTGTTATCAATCCCACAAGAAAGTTGGAAATGCTTATAAATAAAAACTTATGGCTACAATGTAAAACACAATTAAAACTTCAAAATGTAGGTATGAAATTTAAACCTAAAGTAATTGAGTGTAAGCTAAGTAAAATGCAATTAAAAGAACAAGTTAACTAAACTAATTGCTAAACTTCAAAAGTAAATTTCTATAAACTAAACAAAGTTTTTGTGACGAAGAGTTCAAATTTAAGAAAGCATCATTCCCCTTTACAATGAGTATATGGATTATGAAGAAATTAAAATCATTTAAAAACATATATATAAATGTATTGTGTCAAATAAGAGCAATTCTATTCTTTACCCTCTTTCATGTAAATAAAGAACATTGAATAATCTAGAGTTTGATTCCTAATTTCGTGGTTAGGTTGGGAGGATACCAGCTCTCACTCTAGAGCTCCCACTACTCCCTCGATTGAGGGCTAATAATCTCGCATTAGTTTCAATCAATTGAACCAAGTTGAGGATTTTAATATGTCACAATAAAATCTCTAATTCTGCATCCATCAAACTATATTTCTATATTTATTTGTACTCATCCCCATGGATAACATCTTCACCCATAAAATTGAATGTGACTTTCACTACGTTGTAGTAATCAAAAACTTTTAGATCATATGTTTCTCAACATATTTTAACATTTCAATTGGCCAGATCAAAAACTAATGAAAATCAAAGTTCAAATCATCACAAAAATGTTCACATTTAAAACTATATAAAATAAAACTAATTCTTCACACTATTTTGGGTTATGGTGCATCATGCACCAGCTCTCTGTAAAGTGGCACTTTAAGCATCAATCTGACGCTTCAAGTGCCAGATTCACAAAATTTGCTATTTTGGCTCCAAATTCCATTTTTTTCTACTTTTGCTCCAAATTCCTAAAATTGATATACCTATAACAAAAACATGAACATACCCTTCTTTAAAATGCAATATCACAAAAAATATTAACATAACACATTATTTTGCTGTATCATCCGGCATCATGGTGTCAAGGCTGGCACCTAGGCGGTGTAGAGCCTTCGAAATTTTTGAAAAGTCTTTAATATATCTCCAATAAAATCCATCATGTCCTAGAAAACTCCTTACTATTTTTACTAATGTAGGAGGTTGTAATTAAGCAATAACTTGATTTTTTGCTAGATAAACTTCCATGTCATTTTTCAGAAATTTTATTTCCTAACACAATTCCTCATGTGCTCATAAATTGGCATTTTTCCTGATTGAGAACAAAATTTGTTTCTTCACGATGTTTTAAAACCTTCGCTACATGATCAAGACATGAATTAAAAGAGGTACCAAAAACTTAGAAATCATCCATAAAAACTTCAACATTTCTCAATTATATCACAGAAATTAGACATCTTACACCTTTGTAAAGTTGCAGGAGCATTACATAAACCAAAAAGCATTCTTTAGAAATCAAAAGTCTCATAAAGACTTGTAAATGTCATCTTTTTCTGATCTTTCGGAACAATAGGTATTTGGTGATAGCTAGAAAATCCATCCAAAAAACAGAAATAGCGATGCCAGCTAATCTATCCAACATTTGGTCCAAGAAAGGTAAAGTGAGCCTTTCTAGGGGCGAGGTTTAATATTCTATAATCAATAAAAATTTGCCAACCAGTAACTTGTCTTGTTGGAATTAATTCATTCCTTTTATTAACGACTACTATCACTCTTCTTTTCTTAGGAACACAGTGAATAAAACTAACCTTTGCACTATCCATAAATAGGATAAATGATTCTTGCATCTAACCATTTCAAAATTTCTTTCTTTACCACTTCTTTCATTATTGGATTTAATATTTTTTGAGGATCTACCCTAGGTTTATGGTTATCTTCCATTAAAAGTTTGTGCACATAGATTGAAGGAATGGTTCCTTTAATATTAGTCAATGTCCATCAAAATGCTTTTTTTTAATTTATTAATGTCTCAAATAGTTTTTTCTTCTTGGTCTTTCATTAATTTTGAGGATATTATAAAAGGTAAAGTTGATGAACTTCATAAAAATGTATACTTCAAATGTTTGGGAAGCACTTTCATCTCAAGTTGAGGAGGTTTATCAATTTAAGGGATCAGAGATTTACTATTTTTAGTAGTATCCAAAATCTCAAAATTTTCCTGAACATAATTAATATCCTCAGCATTTGTCTCTAATGATTTTGCTTCAAACTCACATTTAGTTTCACTTTCCAATTCTATTAGATCTAGTATAACTTCATCTTCTTACTAAGATATGACCTCACATCTTTCTTGGTAATGTTTAACAATCATATAATCAATAATATTCATCCTATAACATCTATCATTTTTTTCTTTAACAAGATACTTCATTGACTTCAAAACATTAAATGTTACTTCCTGTTCATTAAATCTTATGTTTAATTCTCCATTCTGCAGATCAATCATAGTGCCTCCGATTGCAAGTAAAGGTCTCCCTAAAATAATAGGAATTTATTTATCTTCTTCCATATCTAGCACAATGAAATCCACAGGAAATATAAATTTATCCACCTTAACAAGTACATCTTCTATAACCCATTTAGGATAAGTGATAGTCGATCAGCTAATTGAAGGGTTACAGTAGTGGGAGAATTCTCTTCTAAGTCTAACCTTCTAAATATAAATAAAGGCATGAGATAAATGCTAGCCCCTAAATTGCATAAAGCTTTTCCATAATTTTTTCCTCCAGTCCCAAAAGGTATAGTACAACTACAGAGGTCTTTAAGCTTTTATGAAAACTTTTTTTAAATTATTGCACTATATTTATCACTAAGTGCAATAGTTTCATAAACTTCAAACTTCATCTTTTTTTGTTTAATATATCTTTCATAAATTTGGCATAGCTCGACATTTGTTCCAAAGCTTGTGCAAATGGAATGTTGATTGTAAGCCTTTTAAATATCTGGAAAAACATAAAAAAATTGTTGATCAAGCTTTTGTTGTTTGATCAAGCTTTTGTTGTTCAAGCTTTTGTTGTTTAAGTCTTTGAGGAAAATGAGGTGGTGGTCTTTCTAAATTAATTTTAGTTGGAGAGACAGGTTGTTATTTATCCTTAGAAATAGTTTCTTTAAGCTTTTTAGTTTCTTTAGTTTTTTCTCTCAATTTTAATCTCTTTTTTAGTTCCAACATTTAATTTCTTTCCACTCCTAAGTTGAGAGGCTTTAACTTGTTCTTGTTCATTACTTTTATATTTTGGATTTATCTCAACATTACTAAAAAGTGTTCCCTGAAGTCTATTGCTAAGTGCATTAGCAATTTGTCCCAGTTGATTCTCAATATTTCTAATACCATCTCCGAGACCTTGTAATTGATCACCCATTTGTAAAACAACTTCTTCTATATACAACTTACTTTCCTTAAATTGTTACTTATTGAAGCCAGGAGGATAACAAGGTTGATCTTTATAACTACCCTCATTGTTCAAGTTTTCTATTGAGTTTGCTTGAGTGTTCCTCCACTACTAATTTCCACCACCAGAATTAGTATTATTTAAGTTAAGGTTGGGTTGATTTTTCCTACACTGGTTATAAAATTTTGAATATGGGTTATTGGGTTTATTAGTAACTACATGTAATGTCTCTAATAATTGAGAATCATTAAATTGTCCAAATAAATTTTCTTCACTCACTGAGGTGTTTGAGAAAAGTTCATTACAAAATTATGTAACTTCTTAGATATCACAACAACTTGAGATGCTAAGATGGGTATAGCATCATTATCATGAATGGTTACTACCGAGAATACTAGCTACTCGCTTAAGATTTACCCTTTCTGAGGGCCATTGAAAAATATTAGTAGTCATTTCTTCAATTAAGTCATACACTTCATTAAATGGTTTTGCATTTTATAATAAGTTAATAGGATCCCTTAGATCTATAATTGATGCTGCTTTTGGAGGATCTTTAATGTTTGAATAATTATCCAGTTAGGTAAAGCACGATGTGGACACTTTCTAAAGAGTTCCTTAAATCATTCCTAAGCTTCATAAATTGACTCCCCTTCATACTGAGTAAAATATGTAATATCATTTCTAAGCTTAGCAATTTTTGAATGAGGAAAGTATTTAGCCAAAAAATTTTGTACCAAATCGCCCCAAGTTCTAATAGATCCAGGTGTTAATGAATTTAACCACATCTTAGCTTTATCTCTTAAGGAAAAAGGAAAAATTCTAAGTCTAACACTTTCATTTGATGCAACATCATGTTTGAATCTAGCACATAGTTCTAGAAAACTTGCAAGATGTAAATTTGGATCCCCAGATAACATTCCCCCAAACTGATTGTTTTGCACCATTTTTATTATTGTAGTTTAAGTTCAAATGAGTTAGTTGCTATAGCAGGAGTTTGAATAATTAAATGAATTTCATCTGTTGTAAGGTTTGTGTAATCCCTTAAAGGTCTATGTCAATTTTGATGTTCATTTTTGGCAGTTAAAATTTCAGTGTTATTTTGTGATGTGTTCGTCATTTCTAGAGAATTGTGAAGTTTTTTTTTTTGCTATTGAATTCTTCTTATAGTTCATTCTAATTTAGAACCATAGGGTACTAAACCTTTAAATCGTGAACATTGCATGCAAAAAGGGTAAAATTCAAAAAATAAAATACTTAAAATATTTAAATAAAAAAAATTTTATTTTTTTTTGTTTTTTTTTCCATTTTTTTACTGTTTTCATAATTTTAAAATATTGAAATAAGTTTAAATCTAATTTTGAGTAATTCTACAGTTCAAATAAAGTTTCTAAGTCAAAAAGTTTTGCAAAGAAATTTCCTTTTTAATTCTTTCTAATTCCCCAGAAATGGAAGAAATTTCCTTTTTAATTCTTTCTAATTCCCCAGCAATGGTGTGATACACAAAAAATATATGCATTTTTTGACCCATATTTTATACTCATTTTTGGTGATATTGCACTTTAATGGAAGCTAAATTTTTTTTATTGCAGGTTGTTGATTTTTAGGACTTGGAGCAAAAAGGAAGCAAAAAGGATGAAATTTGGAGTCAAAATAAAGAAGTTATAAAATTGTTCATCACCCACGACGCCATTTGACAAAGACCGAATTTAATTAAATGGCCTCAAGCGTCGCGGCGCTAATGTCAGTGCAGACCATGTTTCTAGAAGATTCATTGAATTTGGATGCTTTTTAAAGAGTTTCTGGATGCACCGATTGGAGAACCAACCTAGGCCCTATTTATGGCCAAAATTTGATCATAAATCCCCCTCTTCGCACCATTTCAACTTCTTCCACACATTTCAGTTTTTCCTCTTCACACACCTACATCCACACCACTCCACACCATTAGTTATTTAATATTTTTATAGTTTTAAGTTTTTGTGGTGATTTTATGTGAAAATTCTTCTCTAAGAAGTGTTGGAGAGGAAGAGAAGTGAGAGATTTTATCTTTCTACATTTCCTAAGAAAGACTACAAAAGATTTGCTTTGAGAAAGAGTTTTAGATAAGTGTTTGTTGACCTCATTTTTGGTCGAGGTCTAGTCTTTCTCTTTAGTAGCCTAATGTCTAGCCATAAGATTTTCCTATTGACTATTCTTAGAGAACTAGAATAGGCACCCTCACCATTAGAAATTCTAAACTCTTCTTTACTCAACTTGAAGTTCCACATATTGGTCCTAACCTCTAGCACTTAGTAGGTGGGGTCATTATGGCGGAGCTCAAGGAGTGTTCCTATAAAGCTATTTGACCATAGGGTTGACCATAGGGTTGACCTTGGGTGTTGGGCTAGAGCTAAGGTACTCACTTCACAAACAATCACTCACTACCCTAAACCTAAAATTTCTCGACTTTGATCCCTTGATACTTTTGGGATTTTCATGTAGATGGTCCCCTAAACCTACTAGCCCTAGGCTGGGGTTTAGCTAAGACTGGTACATAGAGGACCCAAATGGGATTTCCATTGGTCCATGACTTACTTTTGGTAGTTTGTTCCCCAATCTTACCCAAAAGACCCATCCTGGCCTTTTGCCCCTAAACTCCCCAAAATTACCCAAGTACCATTGAATCCCTAAATTTGGCTGAAATTCCAAAATTTATCTAAAATACCCAAACTTTTTCAAAAAATCATTTCAAACCTTTTGAAAACACCAAAATTACCCAAAATCACCAAAAATTGGCAAATTACCAAAATACCCCTCCTTAGCCCAAATATTAAAAAGTTTCAAAAAATCCCAAAAATTCCCAAAATATTTAAAATATTCCCAATTTCATTTTTCTCAACTACTACATAACCCAATTTAGCCAATTTTACCATCATTAATTAAAACCCCCAAATTGTCTTTAAAGGGCCAAATTTCCCCAAATTTAGGTCAAATGTCCATCAATTTCATCCCAATATCCCAAAATTTCAATCCCAAACTCAAATTCACTCAATGTGACCAAAATAAGCCAAATCCAAGCTCAATTGGCCATGATTTTAGCCCCATTTTGATATAGGTCAAAACCCCAATTTTGGGCACATGACCTAATCTCACCAAATTGAATCCATAGCCCCTTCAATTGGCCACGGTTTATGTTGAAAAATCTTTATAACATTCCTACACATCAGAGTTAACCATCAATTAGCCTTGGTGAAGTCTCATTTTTATATATATCTTTATAACATTCCTACACATCAGAGTTAACCATAAATTAGCCTTGGTGAAGTCTCATTTTTATATAATTTCAACCTAAATCAAAAGCCCCAAATTAGCTATGCCTCTAAATTTCACAAAATTGATTGCCTTCATGAAAAATCTTTATAACATCTCCCTTGATCATTTGGACCATTCAATTGAGCCAAATTCTAATCCTAGCTTAGTCTATACCCAAGTCTAGCCCAACATGCCAAAATTGACCAAATCTCCAAAATCCTTCGAATTGACCCTCCAATTAATCTCAAAACCCTTTTCATCCTTCACCAAAAATGTTCATTAAAATCATCTACATCAAGTTCATCAATCAATTGTGCTTAAGTACATGTTTAGCCTAACCTAAACCCAAGTTTTGGTCATATGCACCTACTTGGACCCACACACTAAATGTGGCCTAACCACCCCAAAGTCAAAAAATTAATGACTCCACAGCCATTAGTTGGACCCTAGTGACCAAGCTAAACCTTAAAAAACCACCTAATCTAAGCCATGGACCAAAGGTCCCCTAAATCAAGGGATTTTGATTCCATATTTGCTTAAGCCTTAGATATTTTTGCCAAAACTAAACCTCAACTCATTTAGTTGTTGTAACATATTTCCCTGGGTTCCTTGAGCTTCTAGCCACCTCCCTCTAGCAAGATCGGCTGGCCTAGTCACTGGAGAAGCCAAAACAGAGGGTCACCTCCTCTCAAACTTCACCCAATTCAAACCTAGAGGCCACCTCATCCAAATCTCATCCCAATGGGTTGTTGGAGCTTCTCTGCCCTCCACCTAAGCAACACATTGCACCCAGACATTGGCCATGACTGCCACCCCTCAGTCATTTTTATAAAAGCTCACCTCCACGGTCATGGAGGGAGTGCTAAAATTTTCTCAAAGAGAGCTTCCCAAATCACTCACAGAGCTTCTTTGAGACCTCCTTAGTGCAATCCAACCATCTTCCCCCACTGATCCCCACTGTGGAAGCTCAATTTTGAGCTCAAATGTCTAAACAAAGAATCCAGCTCAATCCACCTCCACAATCCACCAAACTTAAATTGCTTATACCCACACCTTCACAACACTGAAAGAAGAAAAATCCCCATGAAATCCCCCTTCCACAGAGCCCCTAGTATAGACTTTAATCAACACCAGAAATTGAGGTTGGTCAAATTAATACCTAAACCTTACACCACAGCAAGAGGCTCAATCTCTAGCCTCATTGGACTTCAACGAACATGCCAAGCATCTTTGATTGAAGCTTCCCTTCTCACAACAAAGGTATTGAACTCCTCCTCATCCCGAGCCTCTTTTGGTTCTCCATTTGCTTGGGCTTAATTTCATGCATCTTAATCATATAAATATGTTCCTCTAGTCTAGACGAGCATTTTAAATAAAATTTCATTCAATTTGGTTGAGAAATGAGGGAGATATTGACAGCGACTTTATATATGCTTAAAAATACAAGTACTTAATACTGCTGCTAGAAGATTTAATTCCCCGGCAACGGCGCCAAAAACTTGATAGTGACTTTATATATGCTTAAAAATACAAGTATTTAATACTGTTGCTCAAAGATTTAATTCCTCAGCAATGGCGTCAAAAACTTGACAACGGTTATAGATTCGATAAAGATGTATATATAAAATATTGAATAATGATGTAAAGTCACACTTATCAACGCAAGTATATGTACCGCTCAAGTAATACAGGGCACTAATGGAGTCCTAGATATTGATCGCATAGGAAGTAATATTAGAGGCTACAAACTAAGATTTTAGAAAAGTAATACTTAATCACAACAATATAATTCAAATTGTTTATCTGTCACTAATAGGCAATTGAAATTAATATGTAATTTTAATAACTCTTAAATAATTAATTCTACTAATAAAGTTTCTAATGTGAAATTTAATATATAAGAAAGCATCCTTCTCCTCGTCAAAAAATTAAAGTGAAAGGATAAAGTAAATCAGTTCAAATTGGATTGTGCCAAATAGGAACATACCTATTCTTTACCCTTTGGTCGAGGTATAAAAAAACATTGACTAATCTTATGCCACTAATCCTATGCCTGTTTACTGAATCTGTGGCTAGGCTGGGAGGATACAGGCTCTCACTTCAGAGCTCCCACGTTCCTCTCTTTTCAGAGCTAACATCTAAACTTCAGCACCCAAACAATTGGACCGAATTGGGGATTTTAGTCTGTCACTCTAAAATCTCCAATTCTACGCCTGATAATTTTATTTTCCAAAGGTATTTGCACCCAACTTCCAAGAACTTTGACCTCCCTGAATCATGGATGTAATCTTTACTTTAGTTGTAAAACTCAACTAATTTTAACAAATCAATTGGCCAGATTGAAAGTAAATTAAGATCGAAGTGAAAAGATCATGACAACTTCTTTACATTTTCAAGGCTCAACTAATTCAAATCACCATTTCACAAAATCTCAAGACAAGGAGAAAGATAGAGAAAACTACTCAAAACTCATGGAGAAGACACAACAAAACACATAATTTATATATAAAAGCAAAGTCATACAAACTAAACAAGTAAATAACACTTATCTCTTATTCCTCCCCAAGCAAACTCCTCAAAGTTCCTTTGAATCTCTTCCTTTCTTTACAGCACATAGAATTCTTCTTCGAAGCAGCAAGGAGGAAGAAATCTCTGACTTTCCCTCCACTCTTGCAATCTCTCAATGAATTCCTCACGATCTAACCCTAAATTAGACTCTCTACACACTACTGGAACTCTTGGAAATTGTTCAAACCTTCGAACTTCTTGAACTCCTCTCCAACTATCAAGCAAAATCTTCTTTTAAAGTTGCAGAAGAGTTTTTCTAAGAGTTGCCTAAGCATCCCTTCAAAAATCATCCACATTCCATGCACCTGTTGAGATAACCGTCGATCTCATCGTCGGCAGCCTCGAGGGCACCGTTGGCGGGCCTTCTAAAATATTTGTTAGGACTCTCCGAAAAATCTCGCCGTCGGCGTCGTTGGGCTCACCGTCAGTGCCCTAGTTTAAATCTTCATATTTTGGTCCTTTTCGCTCCAAATTTGCTCCTTTTTGCATCTTTTTGCTCCAATGACC
>NW_018236792.1:89657-92518 GCF_001263595.1 Phalaenopsis equestris | reverse complement strand
TCTTAATATTTCAAAATATAGTTTTCTTTACTTTAAATAGTTAACTATAGTCTTATTCTCTTATACTAAATATCTTAATCTACAAAATTAATTTTCATTACAAAAATATTTCTTTAAATCTACCATAATATTTAAATATCTACAAAATATAGTTACTTGAATTAAATACACTACATAAAATCATATTAATAATTTCTGAAAATATTTAAATTGAGAACATCTAATAGTTAATTTTTTTCTTCCCTCCCCCAAACTTAAATTTTTCAATATGGAATGATACATGTGGAAAGTAAAATTCTAAAGATAAATCATACCTCAGTATTTAGGCATTTTCATTATTCTGAAATTTTTGCAGTCCGTCTCAAAATTTCTACTTCACCTAGTCTATAACATTAGGAGCTTTATATACATATAAATCATTAGAGATATTGCTAGGTCATGAAATTTTGAAATAAACATTTTTAACAATAATTAAAAATTATCTAATTGCAACAAGAAAAATAAAAATGAAAGTACAAACACACAAACATCTATCTCTATTACAAAATTACAAAAATAAAAGTACATCAATTACTATCATATATCAAAATCCCATACTATATCCTTGTCTCACTGGTCAGCAGGTGGATTGGGCTGATTCTGAGTATAAGAGGGGCATTCAAGAAAAGTAACATCAGGCTCACCTCTGTAGTGCCGGGCCTGAGCTTTGTAGTAAGCTGTCTCAAAGTCCAAATGCCTCTATAGGTACTTACTATCATAATCATGTCTACGTTCTAATCCCCAAATTCTTTCATTTATTAGCTCTATACTCTTTTGTTGCAAGGTCAACTCATTCATTAAATTAGTTAGGGTAAGGGAACTAGAAGAAGGAAGGTCATAACTACTAGAGGGGATATCTCTACTAGTAGAAGGTTCTTGACTTCTACTCCCAGTTCTCCATTTTTCATGGGATTCATATGTCCTTAAATTAGCTTTACTAATGGTTTTGATAGGGTAAACCCATTATAGGGTAACCCCATTCCTCTTCATCTCCAGCTTCCACTCCAGAAAGTTGGCAAAGTGCATAAATGAGGCCACGATGTCCCAGAACTCCACTTATTTCACTCCTTATCGTGGTAAATATATTCTTAAAAATGATCCTCCCCACATTTACAGTTCGATTATTCTGAACATAGAAATTCAGAATAGCTCTATCTTTGGTTACTTCTCTATGATGATAGGTGGTTAACAGAGTAAAGGAAATAAAATAGTACCACGCTTTAGATGTGGTATTCAACATGGAGGCAGAAAAAATTTACCCGTTCTCATTGTTCTCGTTGCTTTATCTTCCATGTTCCTTTCCCATCAGTGAGAAAATTGATCACATCATTCAGCAGGCCTTCCATTGTGCTGAAGGTTTCATAATGGCAGTTATAGGAGTCTGTGACTTCATAAAAGGAGTTAATGCGGGCGGCATTAAATTCAACAGAAATTTCCCGCACTCTAACAGTTCCGTCTTCAGAATAGAACACATTGGCATAAAATTCTTTCACAATATTCACAACAGCCTTATTGGTGGTATAACAGAAGTTTTACCACCTCCATTTGTTAATAACTCGCTCAAGTTCTCCTCCCGAACTCTCAAAAACTCGATCTTGTATACAGTTATTCCCTTCACATACTGAAGTAAATTTCGACTGAGCCTTCGCATTGACGAAGCGAGACTCGTCAAACTCAAGTTGCATCTTTTGTCGCGGAGCCATGTTAATGTAATTAAAATTATAAAAAATTCCAAAATACACTTCAAATACTCAAATAATAGCTTCCAAGAGTGACTCTAAGAATCTAAAGGTAAATTCCATGAATTTCTTCCAAATATTTTCTCCACATTCTCAAATTTTTTGGATCTTCTCAATGTGGAAGAAATTCAAGGTGAAAATCAAATATTTTTATGTTGGAGTGAAGCTCTTACCAAGAGATGATAAAATCCGGTGTCTAAATGCTTTGAAATTGCCCCCAAATCCAAGATCTTCAAGCCTGATCTCTCAAGCTTAAGGTCAAAAATTGCGTTTTTCAGAGGTAGGGGATGATGAATAGTGGTGGTTAACTGGTCAAAATTGCGGTTAAAGGTGTTATTTCAGGATCTCACCATCGGTGAGGTATTCGGCACCTTCAGCGAGCTCTATTGAATTAATATCCTAAGTCTCGAGAAAAGTTCACCATCGGCGATGTCGAGGGCACCGTCGGCGAGTTCTATTGAATTTGTTTAATTTCCAGATTTTTGCAATTTCGATCAATTTCAAGCCTCAACGACATCTGTTCAATCATTCTAGACATAAATTTTTAAGTGATTAAATGATGTACTAACACAAATAAACATTCACAACACAAAACATCACAATTATATATAAATTCTAAGCTTTACAATACACGTTTCACGACACACTTAAGTTTGGTACTTTCTTAACCTTAACACATCAATTCAGTGTCACAATCCAAGCCACAACACTGAAAAAGCTGAAAACAAACATCCTATTCTCAATCTCAAATATATTGAGAACTAAAAGAAAAATTCAAAAACAAAGCAAACACAAAGTTCAAATCAAATTACACACATAGACATACAGGTAACAAGGTAAATTTACTACTCTTTCGATTCAGTGCTTGTTTCTCCTCTGAGATCACCCATTGATTGAACATGAACGAAGAGGTTATAGAAGGGTTGGTATGGAAATTCTTCAGTAGAGTCCTCTTCTATCAATCCCATCTTTCTTATCAATCGTATCAAACTTCCTTCGATATGTCCAGAGTGATCAAAATGTTCTTTCATCCTCTAGTCTAGATGATTGAAAAAATTAGAGATATTATTAATTGCATTCATA
>NW_018236792.1:87450-89451 GCF_001263595.1 Phalaenopsis equestris | reverse complement strand
CCAATTCTCATAAGATACTTGGAACTGACTGCAAAGTAAGAAAATTGTTGAAGGATGTCCAAGCTCATAAGTTGATCCATGAATGATCAGGCCCAAAATAGACTTCACAATTATCGATCCAATATTGATCGACAGTCTCATTTGGATGCAGTAATTCAGGATAACACTTTCCTTAGTAACTTTAATGATCACTTCCAAGGTAGAAGTACATTTTCCCAATTCTCATACAATACTTGGAACTGACTGCAAAGTAAGAAAATTGTTGAAGGATGTCCAAGCTCATAAGTTGATCCATGAATGATCAGGCCCAAAATAGACTTCACAATTATCGATCCAATATTGATAGACAGTCTCATTTGGATGCAGTAATTCAGGATAACACTTTCCTTAGTAACTTTAATGATCATCATCGTCGGTAATAGTTTTGCATAAATGAAGAAGTTCCACTGTGTTTAATAACAGGGTTTAGAAGTGTCGCAAAAAAACTAGCATACCCGTTTTCTCCCAGTCTTCAGTTTCGGATCTCATTCATCAGGTTTCTTATAGGGACGAAGTTGGAATAATGATAGACAGGAAACATTCTCAATCATATAAAACTCATTGATCCATGTAGGAGTAGAAGTTATCCATCTATCTTGTACATAGATGACTCCTTGGTTGATTCCATGCAAATTAGCAAAAAATTCCTTCACCACCGGAACAACTACGGTGGATGTAGTGTAGCACAACACTTCTCATCTTTGTCGTACAATCATCTCTTCAATTTCCATTGAAGGATTATTCAATCCTCGATTCACAAATCCTCTTTCCTTGATTAATATTTTCTTTGTCAACACTTTGTTGAAGATTCGCTGCGCCTCAGCACTAATGAACTTTCTTCGGTTGAACACCCACAATCTATGATTTTCAGGGGAATTTGACGCCATAGGGATGAATTTAGTGGAGTTTCAATTCGTTTTTGGGGAAATATGAACTTAGGAACCAAATTTTGAAGTTTATAAGGAATAACTCCTGCCAAAAATTGTCATTTCAAACTCTGAAAACTGTCATCCCGTCTGTCTCGCCGTCGGGGGCGTCAAGGGCGTTGTCGGCGAGCCTTTAGAATTTATTTCCTGGAGTCTTAGGAAAACCCCGCCATCGGCGGCGTCGATGGTGCCATCGGCGGCGTCGATGGTGCCATCGGCGCGCAAGGCAAAAATTACACAGTTTCGCTCTGGTCCAAATATGTTCCTCTAGTTCGAATGCGTTCCAAACTTTCTCTATGAATTTAATTTTTATGATGATTCAAGGGTAAATATGAGTAGTAGAGTTCAATACTACCACAAACTAACGATAATTTCAATTAAAACTACTATAATTGCAATAAAAATAAAGATAAGTATGGGTTGCCTCCAATAAAGCGCTTGGTTTAACATCGTCAGCACGATCTATTCAGGTATTATTCATGTTGACTGATCATTAAAACCTCCTTACAATTTGATCTTTTACCCTCAAAATACGGTTTTAATCTGTGTCCATTTACTTTAAATCTATTCCCAGTCTTTTGATCTTTAATTTCAACAACTCCGTAAGTATAAACTTGAGTCGCACTAAAGGGTCCTAACCGACGAGACTTCAATTTCCTAGGGAATAACTTCAGCCTTGTATTGTAAAACAAAACTTCTTGTCCTGGTTCAAAATTCTTCTGGTTAATCTACCGATCATGCCATAATTTTAGTTTCTCCTTATAATTTCTGTCGTTATCATAAGATTCATTTCTTAATTCTTCCAATTCATTCAATTGTAACAATCTCTTCTCACTAGCATCTTTCAATTTCTAATTGAATTCTTTAATCACCTAATATGGTTTATGCTCCAATTCTACTGGTAAGTGACAAGTCTTTCCAAAAATTAGCCTGTAAGGAGTCATTCTAATAGGAGTTTTATAAGCAATTCTGTAAGCCCATAATGCAGTATCCAGTCTAGTGGACCAATCTACTCTACTAGGGTTTACAGTCTTTT
>NW_018236792.1:85718-87081 GCF_001263595.1 Phalaenopsis equestris | reverse complement strand
AGGAATTTCATTTCTTCTAGATATATTACCTACTCGTTGGCATCGATCACAAATTTTTATGTATCTATAAACATCTCTAAAAAGAGTCGGCCAATAGAATCCAGCTTGTAAAATTTTATAAGTAGTTTTATCAATCCCAAAATGTCCTCTAAATTCAGAATCATGACAGTTATGAATGATCAGCTCAGTTTCTTCATAAGGTACACATCTCCTCTTAATCAGATCCTTACATTGTTTATATAAATAAGGTTCATCCTAAAAATATGCTTTTGCATCATGAATGAACTTCCTTTGTTGATGCAGTGTCAGCATAGGTGGCAAAATATCACTTACAATATAGTTAACAATATCGGCATACCATGGTATTTCCACTCATCAATATTATAAAGTTATTCATCAGGGAAATTATCTGTAAGTTCATTGTCAGTGTCAGATAATTCTTGGTTTTCTAATCTTGACAAATGATCAGCAATTTGATTATCAATTCCTTTTCTATCAATAATCACAAGATCAAATTCTTGCATCAAAAGTATCCATCTAATCAACCTTGGTTTGGCATCCTTATTTTACATCAGATATTTAATAGCAGAGTGATCAGTATGCACAACACATTTAGCTTCAATTAAATAAGATCTGAATTTATCTAAACACATTTAGTCTTAATTAAATAAGATCTAAATTTTTCTAAAGCATACACAATGACCAGTAACTCTTTTTCCGTAACAGTCTAATTAATTTGAGCATCATTAAGAGTTTTACTAGCGTAGTATATAACTTTAAAAATCTTATCATACCTTTGTCCAATAATAGCTCCAATAACAGAATCACTAGCATCACACATCAGTTCAAATGGTTTCTCACAATTAGGTGAAACTATAATAGGGGTTGTGATTAGTTTTTCTTTTAATACCTCAAAGGTATTTTAACAGTTTTCAGTAAATTCAAATTTCTTGTCCTTTTCTAACGTTGGCATAGAGGTTTAGGTAATTTTTGAAAAATCTTTAATAAAACACCTGTAAAAACCAATATGTCCAAGAAAAATTCTTACCCCTCGTACATCAGTAGAAGGTGTTAATTTAGAAATAACTTAAATTTTTACAGGGTCTACTTCCATACCATTTTCTTAAATTTTATGCCCTATCACTATTCCTCCTTCAAATAAAAACTGACATTTCTCCTAATTTAGAACTAAATTATTTCTTTCGCATAACTCCAAAACTTTTTTAAGATAAATTAATCATGCGTCAAATGATGTTCTAAATATAGAGAAATCATCCATAAACACTTTTATTCTATCATAAATTAACTTACTAAAAATAGACATCATACATCTCTGGAATGTTGCAGATGCATTACATAATCC
>NW_018236792.1:68607-82544 GCF_001263595.1 Phalaenopsis equestris | reverse complement strand
TGACATTAAAGAACCACTAGCCGCAGCATCTATAATCGATCTAAGTGATCCCACTAATCTATTATAAAAAGTTTGAATTATCAACCAATCTGGTAACGAATGATGAGGGCACTTCCTAAGAAGATCTTTAAATCTCTCTCAAGCTTCATATATCGACTCTCCATCAATCTGACAAAAAGATGTTATGTCATTTCTAAGTTTAGCAGTTTTGGATAGAGGGAAATATTTGGATAGAAATTTCTGTGAAAGTTTTCCCGAAGTTCTAATAGATCCAGGTGCTAATAAATTTAACCACATCTTAGCCTTATCCCTCAGTGAAAAAGGAAAAAAGTCTAAGTCTAACAGCATCGTACAAAACTCTGTCATATTTAAGGTACCACAAAGTTCTAAACAACTACTGAGGTGTAAATTAGGATCTTCATTAGGTGTACCTCCGAATTGATTGTTTTGTACGATTTAGATAATAACGGGTTTAAGCTCAAATGAATTAGCAGCTACATCAGAATTTTGGATAGATAAATGAATTTCATTTGTTGTAGGATTTGCATAATCTCGTAGAGGTCTAGGTTGGTGTTCATTTCCAATTCCTTGATTGTTTACGTTATTTTCCATTGTGTCAGGATTTCTAGGTTCTCTTCTTAATTTTCTAATTCTTCTAACAGTGTCTTTTAATTCTGAATCATAGGGTATAAGATTTTCACGTCCAAATTTATGCATACAATTGAAATCTGTACACAGAAAAATAGTTAACTAAATATGAAAATAAGTTGCAATTCCCGTAAAATTTTTCTAGTAGTCCTAATTTGTCCGTTACTCTAATTATGATTCTTGTTTAATCCCTGACAATGGAGCCAAAAACTTGACAGCGATTTTATATATACTTAAGAATACAAGTATTTAATAATGTTGCTAGAAGATTTAATTCCTCAGCAACGGCACCAAAAACTTGACAACAATTATAAATTCCATAAAGATGTATATAAAATATTCAATAATTGCAAAGTCACACACTTATCAATGCAAGTATACGAAAGTATATGTATCGCTCAAGTAATACAGGGCTCTAATGGAGTCCTGGATATCGATCCCACAGGGAGTAACATTAGAGGTTACGAACTAAGATTTAAAAAATCAATACTTAATCACAACAATATAATTCAAATTGCTTACTGTCACTATAGGCAATTGAAATAAATATGTAATTTTAATAACACTTAAATAACTAATTCTACTAATAAAGTTTCTAATGTGAAATTCAATATATAAGAAAGCATCCTTCTCCTTATCAAGAAATTAAAGTGAATGGATAAAGTGAATCAATTCAAATTAGATTGTGTCAAATAAGAGCATAATTTTTCTTTACCATTTGGTCCAGGCATAAAGAACATTGACTAATCCTATGCTTGTTTACTGAATCTACGGCTAGGCTGGGAGGATACTGGCTCTCACTTTGGAGCTCCCACGTTTCCCTCGCCTGAGGGCTAACATCTACACTTCAACACCCAAACAATAGGACCGAATTGGGGATTTTAGTCTGTCACTCTAAAATCTCCAATTCTACGCCCAATAAATTTATTTTTCTATGTATTTGCACCCAACTTCTAAGATCTTTGACCTCCTTGAATCTTGGATGTAATCTTCACTTTAGTTGTAAAACTCAATATATTTTAACAAATTAATTGGCTAGATTGAAAGTAAATTAAGATCAAAGTGACAAGATCATCCAACTTCTATAGATTTTCAAGGCTCAACCAATTCAAATCACCATTTCACAAAATCTCAAGACAAGGAGAAAGATAGAGAAAACTACTCAGAACTCATGGGGAAGAAACGACAAAACTCAGAATTTATATATAAAAACAAAGTCATACAAACTACAAAAAGTAAATAACACTTATCTCTAATTTCTCCCCAAGCAAACTCCTCGAAGTTCCTCTGAATCTCATCCTTCCTTTACTGCACACAGTATTCTTCTTTGAAGCGGCAAGGATGAAGAAATCTCTCACTTTCCCTCCACTCTTACAATCTCTCAAAGAATTCCTCACAATATAACCCTAAATTAGACTCACTACACACTATTGGAACTCTTGGATGCTGTTCAAACCTTCGAACTCCTCTCCAATTATCGAGCAAAATCTTATTTTGAAGTTGTAGAAGAGTTTTTCCAAGAGTTTCCTAAGCAAAACTTCAAAAACCATCCACATTCAATGCACTTGTTGAGATAACAGCCAATCTCACCGTCCCACGTTAAATGCATTTGTAAAGATACCCGCCGATCTCGCCGTCAGCGGGCCTTCTAAAAAATTTGATCTGGACTCTCGGGAAAATCTCGCCGTCGGCGCCCTAGTTCAAATCATCATATTTTTTGTCCTTTTCGCTCCAAATTTGTTCCTTTTTGCATCTTTTTGCTCAAATGACCATAATTCAACCTATTTATTTCAACCTATTTATAACAAAACATCAGAAATACCTTTCTTTAAACTGCAATATCATCCAAATCAGTGTAAAATAGGTATGAAAATCTCAACATATTTTCCTTTTGTCAGATATCAAGCCTTGAATATGGACGGTTCTCAGGTTAGGCCTATGGGGATGATGACGGAGCACCGTTCAATCAAGTGTGTATCGAATGAACGGTCAAGATGAAGCTAGACAACGCTTATTTACATGAATCGTGGGACGCCTGGCTGCTAGCATGGACGGTGGTATCAAATGGGAGAGCACCGCGTGGAGCTTCGGACCTGACTAAGATCGAGTGAGCGCCGTGTTTAAATAGATAAATAGGGATTTAAATAATTCAGAAAATCACCCTTAACATTAAAAATTCATATCTTGGTGTAGAAAAATCACAAAATATAAAATAAAAATACCCTCTTGCTTAGTGAATAGAGGAGAACAATGTGGGAATAATTTGAAGTCCATTTGATGCATGTTTTATTTTTATTTAATTAAAAATTATCTTGATTCTATTGATTCTCCATGCATATAGGCATTTTACCATGGCTTGAATTTTTGGCATGTTGTATTGGCATGTTGTAGCCTTTGGCATGTTGTAGCCTCTGTCAAGGAGAACATTCCCTGATTTTTCCAAAGTTAGAGGAGACCTCTAGAAAGAGATCGATATTTTTTAAGTTTATGCACATTATTTGCTTAAATTAATCATAATAATTAGCATGTTGCTTATAAAAATCCATGAAAATTTTGAAAGGTTTACTATGACCAGAGAACCTTTAGGAAAATCTCTCATTAGCCAAGTTATTTAAAATGCACCTAAACTTAATAAACCCTAAATCACTAAGATAATTAATTTTGGATAATATAAACATCAAAATGACTTGATTTTTTATCTCTACCATTATCTAAGATCCATAGAACTCCCCATAAAAAATTTAAACCACTTTGAGTCCATTTGATGGCCTAAATTGATTTTTCAAGTTGAATATCCTTTTTGGCACTAAAATGATTTTTAATGATCAAAATATAACTCAAAAAATTTTGAGTTCTCTGTGATCAGGGAAATTTTATAAAAATAAAATGGTATTTAAAATAAAAACTTCATTTTTAGCATATTTTTAAATATTTAAAATAATTAAAAATTCATAAAAATCGCAAAAATAATAAAATTCATGAAAATGTTATAAATCATTTTCACTAATCACTTAAGAACAATTAAAATATTTTTCCTGATTTTCTAAGCAAAGATATTGAATTTCAAAGCTTAAAAAATAATTTTTTAAAGGCTAAAAATGAGTTTTCACTAAAATAATTCCAATAAATCAAATAAAAATTAGAAAAATATGAAATTTGCTTTATAAAATTTGCTTCCTTGGGTTCTCTGACCTTAGGGAGATTTTTTGAAAATGCAAAACTTAATTTTCCCCATTTAAAATATTTTATATTTAATGAATACCCAATAACTTAAAATAATTCTAATAATTTAAATGAAATTCAAAAAATCATGAAACTTTGTCCAAATGGCTCTTTGGTCTAGGTCCACATCTAGTAAAACTTTGAAGTGATCAGGCTTCACCTTGGTTAAGTTAAAAAATTTTCTTTGAAAAATCCCATTTTTGCATGAAAATAATTATATAAATTAAAGTAAATTTCGGAAAATCACATTTTCTCCTTTGATGTCTTAATTGACCCATGAATTAGGTAGGATAAAAATTTCGAAGTCATTTGACTTGAATTTGACAAATTATGAAGTGTTAGAGCCTTAGGGGCAAAAGTGTAATTTTATGAATTTGGCCTTAATTAACATTTAGGCTTAATTAGAGGAGGGAAATGGTCAACCTCTGATCTTAATTAACTTGTTTGCAAGACTGAAATTAAATAGAGATTAATTGGTAGAACCCCACCTCACTTTCCTAATTAAAAGGATAAATTAATAAATTTCTAAATTATTAAAATTTGGAGGTTTATTAAAATTAAAAGAACCTAGGACTTTGGTGTATGACTTTTGAAGTCAGTAATAATTCAATTTAATACCGTTATTTGAGGTTCAAATGAAATTCAAATAATGAATCATGATCACCTAAAACTTAACCTTTTCAAAATTAATTAAGACACTCACCTTGGTCTTAAAGGCTTAGTGGTGATCTAAGTTAAATCAAGACTGATTAAATGAGGATTAGAAAAGCAAACATTGCTAAAGTTTAACACATTTAAAACACCACAAGCCTAATTAGGATCAAAATTTGGCTAAGTGTTCCAACAACGCTAGCTTGCCCCCTTTAAGGGTCTTCATTCACATAATCTTCAAAATTAAATTACAAATGAAAATTACCCTACTCTTAGGGATAGTTAGGACATCAATGTTCATTGAGAATTAGGGTGTTCATAGGGTGAATTATTAAGCAACATAATAAGTTTAAACGAACTCGAGGCTTTTCACCAGGTGATAAGAGGGAAACATGGACCTGCTTCTTCCTCTTAACTTGTTGGATACCTCAGAGGTCTACTAAACTAAAAATGCTTTGCTCAACAAAATCATTCAAAAAAAATCATTCTTAATTAAACCCCTAAGGACCCACCAATATATGACATAAGGTTAGGAAAACTACCAAAACATTACTTTTTGGCCTCTACATGAACTGCCTTAACATGCATTTTAAGTTTCAGGTGGTGGAATGAGAAGACTCGCCAGGTACGATTTTACAGTTTATAGCATAGTCTTTCTTGTACTTTCATACTGCACTTTGAATGTTAATACAAACATGCATGCTAAACAACAATGTCACCATGCATGAAAGCTAAAACTTTTAGGATAGCCACAAAACCAAAACCAAAACCAAAGTTAAAATCAACGAAAACAAAACCCAACCCCCCGCCACAATATTCAGAATATAAAACAACTCAAAATTTAATCGCACACATTACATAAATCAATAACTGCAACTAAATTAAGATGTCTCTATCGGATGACTGGAAACCCCTCAGAGGAGGTAACCTACGATTGCTACCAAGGCTTCCCACGGTCTAAATGAAATTATTGAACTCATTAAGTTGAGTTTAGTAAATTCATTTAGACTAAGTGAATCCAATAGAAAAAAATGGTGCCTGAACGAAGGAGCCTTGGGATCCTACTTGACGTTGCTCTAATCAACTTTAACATCCCCCCATAAAAATTGAAAGAACTTCAACCATAGGGCCACCTGATTTGACATCATAACTTGACACCCTAGAAAACTTAAACTCACCACGACGATGAGCTTGGAGCTAGCATGGTGGGCAGCACGACTATCTTCAACAGTAAAAATCTATCTACATTAGCTAAACCAACTACCTTCTTTAGAATTAAACAACAAAGCCATAGGACTTCGAGGTTGTCTGCTTATGCAACATAAATCCTCATCTCACTTTACGCATTTGTATAGCTCTGTTGTATAATATGAGCCCTAACTCATTTTAGAATTCCGAGATTGTCGTTTGTCGCGACCTAAATCCTCACATCTTCGAGGCTATTTGTGTTATTGCTTTACACAAATGTAAGCCCTAAATTAATAAAATTGGCAGGATGAAACACTTAAATTTTTCTCCTCAAAGTTAAAGCCAAACAATAGGATAGACTGGAAAGGCACCGAGATTCTCCTCCGAAGCTATGTCATCCCCTAGTCCTTCCTTCTTTAGATTCCATAATAAATGTACCAAATTTGAACCATTCCCCTTTCACACCTCTTTGTTTGATTTCATCAAAAAGTCCTTTCCTTTGAATTCTTTGAAGATAATATTTCTTGATTTTTATCGAGAGTTTTCTTAGATGACTTCGATCATTTAAGATGTAATTAACTGTAGGGGCTTGCCCTTACAGGAAACTTTTCTCGAACCCAGCTTAATATAAACCCTATTTAATTCTTCATATTAAATAGGGGAAATTGTCGGCAAATTAAATAGTTTCGTAGACCAAACGGACGTCATACCTTTTTTAGTTTATTTGATTGAGCCTCATCCTTAAGTCTTGAGTTTATCATTTGGGATAGATATAGAGTGTGGTCAACAATACTTTGAGGTGTAATGCTCTTTCATTTAAACTATGAAAAATATGAGGTCAGTTTGATTTCTACTTTTCTAAACATAAACATCCTTCTGAAGCGGGCAACGAGATTTAAATTCCGGCGGCCGACAGCTTCTTATGGGCAACCCCCCAAGACCAAAATAGTGTCGACAGCTTCTGACAACTCTGTTGGGGATGGCTTTTCTCTCCATTTAAACAAGGAAAAATTATCTTCATATATCTGTAATGTGTCCATGTCCCTCTTGGGCCAAAATTACCCTTCTTTCGTTGACATACTTTACCCATTTTTGTCTTGGGAAAGTACGGCTAACTCTTTGGACTTCAGCACTGTCTCACCTTTGAACAGAGGGGTTCAAGAGACCATTAAGGACTCTTTAAATCTTCATGAGGGGTTGGACCCCAATAGGTGTGTTGGTGGACTGGTTCCACCTGGGTAGTGTGTGTTGCTAAATGGGTCCCGCACTGGGTCCCAAACACTTCACATCTCCCTTCCAAATTTGATTTGTTATTTTGCAAGTTAAATCAAATTGCATTGTGCTGCTCGCGCTTTAAAATTTTCTTATATTAATTAAATTTTTCTACTTTCAATTACATTTTTACTAAAAATTTTAAAATCCCCACAAACTAAGGCTTACCCGTTCTACAGACCAACCTCTGTAAATTTTCAGTGCTTGCACTAAAGATTACAAGGTTTTAGCCATATAGCTAACCCCAAAGCTTTCTTCTTTTAAAGTTGTTGCAATGGCCTTCCAACACTGACCTTTTTGTGCAAATTTCCAACAAGCCATGAATCCCGCAACGTTGCTCCCACCATTAAGTTTGGAGTCAAATTTGAAGACCTTGAGGTTATCCTTAGGAAGGCTCCGTTCATCGCAGGAGTCGTCTGTTCAGTTCAACTTGAACTGTCTTCAGGACTTCCCTTCCTACAAGAAAGCCAAGACTACTGTTGTCTTCGTGGCACCTGCTAAACCTGCAGTTCCCGCTGCAAAAGGAAAAGAAATAATGATTGTTGAGAATCCAACTGAAGGATTAGCTGCCACACCTTTGAAAAGAAATAATGATTGTTGAGAATCCAACTGAAGAATTAGCTGCCACACCTTTAGTGTTTGAAATCGGATCAAGTTCAAGGACTGCACCACTAACTTGAATTCAGAAGAGAAATTGTAGAAATCGTAATAGAAGAGTTTGAAGGGCTACTAAAGCCCAGACTCTTGAGGAAATACCTGTCGAGGAAGAGCCTCACGAAGAGGAGTTTGAACTTCCAGAAATATATCCACTGCTGCGAGGGAGTAGATTTTGTCCTCTAGTGAACACTGAAGCACACGAGAGTGTCCAGAAGATTGTTGCTGCATTACCATCACTTCATGGATAGGATAGGAAGAAAAAGAAGTATACCCCAGCACGCGAGAGCGTCGAGAAGATGGTTGCTGCATTACCATCACTTCATGGACAGGATAGGAAGAAAAAGAAGTCTACCCCTATAACTCGAGTCAGCTCAGTTTTTCAGAGACTAGCTGTCAAAGAGGGTTGTTCAGTCCGTGAGTTACTCAAATGAGTGGGACATGCAATATCCCCTCAAATTAAGGAAGAGATTTTAAGGGACATCAAGTCTGCCAAACAAAATTCAAAGGAAAATCTGCACACTCGCATTCACGTCTGGTTCCACCTGGGAAAAAGGGTTGACACTGTCACTGTTACTACAGATTCCACCGCTACCGGGACCTCAGGCCGTCAACTTGTAAAGTCAAGACTGGGTCTGAGAATCCTACCAAGCATACATCACAAAAATATTCCTAAAAAAGAAAAAACAAAGAGGTTACCTGATATTGTATCTTGTCTACACCAAGGGGAGCACATTTCTCCTCAATATACTGATGTTTCTGCTAGGACACTCCGTCCTAAGACATCATCGTCAAGGAGGAAAGTATGGATACCCAAGGTTGTTGCACCTATACTGTCCATTGAACCCTCAGGGGAAGATCATGGAATGAAGTCAGAGTCCAAAATATCTGACATCGCATGGAATGAAGTCAGGGTCCAAAATATCTGACATCGTAGCAACGATTGTTAGCGAGATGGAAGAACAAGTAGAGGATGTCCAGCAGGGTCCTCCAGCTCTTAAGATGATTCAAGAATGGATAATAAAAAAAAAAGTTAAAAATCTCAGAGTCAAGATTTCCGAGTTGGCTCGGGAACACGGAGTTTCCATCGATGATGATGATGAAGATTTTGACTATAATGACTACCTGGAAGAAGATTTCATGGATGTCCATGTTAACGAGACTAGGGCCATTGCATCTACGAATGATGCTCAACCTTCTACTAAAAAGAACGTCGTAGATGAGCTGCATGGGGCTATCCTCCTAAGGGATGAACAAGTTAGCCTATTAGACAAAAGGATAGAAGAGATGGCCGCCTCCATGACAACTATGGCCACTGTTCAATTATAATCACAAGCACCGCAACTAGCATCTCCAGAAATCGACCAACCAGAAATCATACATTTTATAGATGAAAGAAGAGAGGTTGCCTCAACAAACAGAGATGAGCAACTGATAAGGGATTCCCCACCAGGTTCCATGCCGGAGAAAGAATTCAAACAGATGGTCGAGCAAGTTTGGGGTGCCTTAACCTAATCTAAGGGTGGCGCATTGATTCTAAAAGGTAGAACTTACTCGAAAGAGTTCAATACCGTACCTTTGCTTAAGGGTTTTGTATTCCCAAGCTTCAAGATATTTGATGGTACCGAAAATCCCAGATAGCACCTAGCACACTTCTGAGCCAGTTGTGGCAATACAAGAAATAACGAACCTTTAATCTGTCAACAGTTCGTCAGCAACCTGTTAGAAGTTACTTTTGACTGGTATGTTGATTTACCCAACGGATCAGTTAAAACATTCACCGATTTGGAATAATTATTTATAAAGAGATTCACCGGAGCGCATCATCATGTTTTCATATGACAACTCATGATGAAGAAACAAAAGCCCAACGAGACTTTAGTAGATTACATTTTGAGGTAGAAAAACCTTAGCATGAAGTGTGAACCTCAGTTACAGGAACACCATGCATTTGAGATCCTACTTAAAAGCATTCATGGACCCGTAGCTTTCATGCTCAAGGGACTCACCATCAAATCCTTCGAGAAGGTACTCAGCAAGGCTAGTAGTCTTCAGGAAAAAATCAAACACATGGATTCTCACAAGAAATCTAAGAAAACCAGAGTGTTTGAAAAGAAATCTGGAACAGTTGCAACTGTTGATAAAGGAAAACAACCGATAAAGATATATGCAGAAACTCCTCGTCAATCTTCATCACAGTAGAGTCTAAAACAAAACAGCCAGTCTAACCAATGACCACCTTAGGGAGGATCATCTCAAAATAAAAGAACGTCTCTAGTAGAGCGACAAAAAATAGGGTATTCTTTCAAAGATGTAGCTATATCTAAAATATTCAGAAGTCTGATGAAGAAGCCCGAGTTCAAATTACCAGACCCAAAGAAACCTGAAAAGGTCGATAAGAAGGATCAACCAAATTATTGCCCATATCACCGATTGCTCGGACACACTATAAATGATTGTTTAATCTTTATGGATTGGCTTGAGAAAAATCTCAAAGAAGGAAATATAACAATCCCAAAAGAGTATTTAAAAGAACCCAAAAAAGGTTCTATAAATATGATTTCGGCCGAGCCAATCTCTCCAACTGATCCATATACCGGAAAAGAGGGATAGAGTACAACTTCGAACAAGCTCAAGAGGGTCCTAAAACAAATACAAAATTCATCAAAACAATCTTCCGCACATGCCAGAAAAGATGGATGAGATACAGTTTAGAGCAAATCATCAAAGAAGATGTTAAATTAAATCCAGAACGCTTTAAAGCAAACTACCGCTCAGAGTCTTCAGCCTGTCAAGCCTGAAATGAAGCTTTTACCGCTAGAGTCGTCGTCATCAAAGTCAAAGAAAAAGAAGAGCGCCATCGCATCGTCATCAAAGTCAAAGAAAAAGAAGAACGCCATCGCGAAGAATGATAGTACAAGGGGTAGGATAGGGGATGCCTCTACTATATTGGTTGTCTCGGATTCAAGGAAGAAAATCCTCAAACCCCTGACTTTGTATGATTATCTTTTTACCCCTCCAGGGGCTGATGAATATAATGATCGTGATTTCAGATACGTTTTAACTATTTCTAGTGATGACATTATTGATTGTGACCAATCTAACTGTGATCTCAATTCCCAAAATAATCGTCAAATCATACTTGAGTCTAATGAACTCGCTAACAATACCGAAGGAGACGTCAACAATACTACTTACGACAACACTGGGAGCGAGGAGCCAATCCTCAAACACTATGGCACACCACTCGCCCTCAACTTGGATCTTTCCAACAAATAAGAAACATTTGAAGATTCAACAATGATACCTCAAGAACCTCAAGAAGAAGAAAGTACAGAAATAAACTTAAGGAGCGGGAAAGTATTACCCACAAGGATAGCTCCTACAGGAAAAAAAAAATAAATAATAACTCAAGAAGTAACTCAAGAAGAAATAACTCAAGAAGAACTACCTCCACCTCCACCAGTGAAAGAAACACATAACCAAGAGAGAATTAAAGGACCATACAAAGTGGATTACAATGTGCTGGCTCATATTAGGAAGTTGCCTGCTTGACTAAGCATTTATGCCGCTCTAATCCTATCAAAGGAGATGAGAGAAGCTCTGGTAACAACTTTGCTTGACCCAGATGATTTGCTTAGCTCAATTGGCCAACACATCCTCAGATGAAGTTTGCTCGCTGAAAGAACAGTTAGGGGTAACCTTCACAGATGAAGATTTATTGCTTGGTACCACTGACCACAATCGACTACTCTACATCTCCGTCAACATCGGCAGATTTATATTATCCAGAGTTCTGGCAGATCCAGGAGCATCTCTAAACTTAATGAGCTTACGGACATTGGCCCATTTGGACATCAAAGCCCAAGAGCTTACGACCGATAAAATGATGCTAAGAGGATTCAACTAAAAAGGCGAAAGAGCCCTTGGATCGATCACATTACTTATGAAGGTCGGAGAATTAACAACAACCACAAAATTTTATATCATCTACACCAAGACCTCTTTTAATGCTTTACTTGGTTGATCGTGGATTCAATTCATGAACACAACTGAACACAACATGATTCCATCATCTCTACATCAGTGCATCAAATACTGCAAAGAAGGAAAAGAATACTGCATCCAAGGAGATTTACAACCATTTTCAATTCATGAAGTCGGTATTCATGAAGATGCTATTTACTACGCGCCACCAAAGAAAATTATCTTCTTGTGAGAGATTCCGACAAACAAAAACAAAGTTTCAAAAAAATCACAAAAAGAAAGCCATTCAACTCCGCTTAAACAATTTTCCTCTTCAACCATCTTCCACCACCTGTCTACATCAAATTGGCAGAGGTTCTTTTGGTTTACGCACCTGAGGTCGAGGCTGGGGACGTGGACGAGGAAGAATCAATCTAATTATTGAACGGAATAGGTCGACCATCAACATTGGTGATGAAGACAGTTATGAAGATGAAATAATGATGACAAAATAGAGGAAACCGCAGTACGAGATATCCTTAGAAGATACGGAGAAAAGTACATATGAAACAATGTCTGATCTGATAAACCACTATGTGAATACTATGACCCTTACTCCGATCCTACCTCAAAAGGTAGAGAGCTTAGAGGTCAAGAAAGTCCGTAGTGCTGGTTTAAAATCGATCAAATTTTACCGTGCTTCTACATCTACTAATCTTAAAAATCATGTAAATTTGGATGATGATCATAATGAATTAATGGAATTGTCTTTTGGTTACTTTTTTCCTTACGTACAAATGTTAATTCAACAAGGAAATTTTCCAAAACAAATGTTCAAAAGGTAGACTACAAATTTTTGAAATATTATGGAGTGTTAAACGCCCAACTCTAAACTCAAAAGAGGGTCTCAAATTTGGTACAGTGGGACCAGTCGATGATTCAAAATTTTGTGTGGTTATTACTAGTGAATCAGGAGAGGATTGCCTCGATATAGAGGATGACTCTAATGATCAACAAATAGAAGATGCTTCGCCAGAATTTGATGAGGAAATCAAGTCAACTGTCGAAGAGTTAAAGGAAATTAACCTTGGGATTGAAGAACAACCCCGACCAACATTTATAAGCTCTCTACTCAATGATGAAGAATCTTCAAAATTGATCAAACTATTAAAAAGATTCAAAGATTATTTTGCATGGATTTATGATGAAATGTAAGGACTTTCAGCAGAAGTATCAGTTCATAAACTCAGAGTGGACAAAGATATGACTCCTTTTAAAACAAGCCCTCAGACGAATGCGCCTTGAAATTGATTAGCAAGTCATTGCCGAGGTGAAGAAAAAAAAATTAATAGACGCTAACTTTGTACGGGAAGAGCAGTACCCCACATGGTTAGCTAACATTGTTCCAGTCAAGAAGAAAAATGGACAGATACGCATCTGTGTTGAATTCAGAGATATAAATAAAGCATGTTCGAAAGACGTGTTCCCACTACCAATACCGGAAATGATGGTGGATATAGCTTATACACATGAAATTTTCTCCTTCATGGATGGATCATTGAGATACAACCAAATCAAGATGGCTCCCGAGGATGCTGTACTTAAGCCTTCAGAACACCGATCGAAATTTTTTGCTACATAGTGATGTCGTTTGTGTTAAAAAATGCTGGAGCTACATACCAACGAGCAATGACAAAAATTTTTGATGACCTTATTCACAATCAAGTAGAATGCTACGTGGATGATTTGGTCATCCAAAGCAAACAAAAAATAAACCATTTGTACGATTTGAGGATTGTGTTTGAATGATTACGGTAATACATTCTCAAGATGATTCCCTTAAAGTGCTCCTTTGGCGTTACCTTCAAGAAATTTCTAGGATTCGTTGTTCGTCATAGGGGAATCGAGATTGACCTATATAATATTTAAACTATCTTGGAAATGCCTCCTTCTAAAACTTTGAAACAACTGCATTCCTTCCAGGGGAAGTTGACATATCTGAGACGTTTTATATTTAATTTTTCAGGTAGGTGTCAGCCCTTCTTGGCATTAATTAAAAAGGATACCAAATTCATACCTTATCTTCTTCCAGGGGAAGTTGACATATCTGAGACGTTTTATATTTAATTTTTCAGGTAGGTGTCAGCCTTTCTCGACATTAGTTAAAAAGGATACCAAATTCATACCTTATCTTCGTCGGTATTAGACGACAACTCAGGTAGTATAGTGCATTTTCTTTGCCCTCGTTGTTAACTTGGGCTAGTAAAGCTCCGAGCGAGTAATCTAAAGCCGCGGTATAAAGTATCAAAGGTCTCCCTGGGATAGGGGCTGCCAAA
>NW_018236792.1:38637-54352 GCF_001263595.1 Phalaenopsis equestris | reverse complement strand
CCTTTCTCACCTCTGCATTTGATATCGTTGAAGAGTCTTACCCTTTGAAATTCTTTGAAGATAATATTTCTTTATTTTTATCGAGAGTCTTCTTAGGTGGTTTTGGTCATTTAAGATGTAACTAACTATAGGGGCTTGCCCTTATAGGAAGCATGTCCGAACCCAACTTAATATAAAGCCTGTTTAATCTTTTATATTAAAAGGGAAAACTTATCGGTAAATACAAAGGTTTCGCAGACCAAACGGATGTCATACTTTCCTTAGTTTATTTTGATCGATCCTCATCCTCAATTCTTGTGTTTATCCTTTAGGATAGATACAGGACTTGAGGTACAGTGCTCTTTCATTTTAAACTATGAAAAATATGGGGTCAGTTTGATTTCATACTTCAACATCCTTCTGAAGCAGGCGACAGGATTTCGATTCCGGTGACCGACAGCTTCTTACGGGCAACACCCCACAAACCAATCCCCAAAATAGCACTGACAAGCTCCAAGGAAGAAGAGGGTTTCTCCCTTGCACTCCTCACCAACCCCCAAAAATGAAATTGAAGGAGATTAAAGAAGAAGAGAGCCTCCCCTTAGTTAAAATCAGTTCACCACTTCCCATTTGCCAAAAATTTTATTGCTAGACCTTGTTAGAAGCTTTAAAAAGAGGTCAAAAAGAGATATTATCCACCCTCTTTTTCCCACCCAAAAGCAAATCACCCCATGCTACCATTTGGGCTCCCTTAGAGGTGTGTTGGGTCAACTCAGTGTAGAAATAAGCTTTTACATGACTTAGGAAATAACGGACACCTAGGCGCCATGACTCTGATGCCCCAAAGTTACGCCTCTGGTGCTTAGATGTCATTCAAGTGGTGCTTATTTTCCTGTCTCTTGAGAAATGGTCACTTTTGTGCTATTTTACTCGTCTAATCACTTGGTACTAGTGGTTAGATGTCTGAAACTAGTGCTAGATTTACATGGGCTCAGTTTTGACTATTTAGGAGGAAGTTTTGGGCATCTAGGTCCCCACGGCTGGTACCTAGGCTCTAGTCTAGCCCAAAAATATTGATTTTTGTGTAGATCATCTAACACATAATTTTTATGATCTGTGGTCTATAAGGGTCCAAGCATGATTGAAATATATACCCTTAACTTCGAAATAATCTATTTCCCTCATCCAATTATTGGAAACTTTATCATCAATGGGTGCTCTGGACTACAAAGAACATAGGGCATACTAATACACCAAAATAATATATTGTTTTAAGTACCTATTTTATGCTTATTTTTTGTGATATTGCACTTTAAAGAAGGGTAGTTTTGTGTTTTTATTGTAGGTAGGGTATTTTTGTGATTTTATTGTAGGTATGTCATTTTTAGGCATTTAGAGCAAAAATGACAAAAAGGAAAAAATTTGGAGCAAAAAGAGCTAATCATACGCCAGATCGGTGCATGATGCGTTATAGACGACTTTTTCAAATTAAGGCAGTTCAAGAAGAAATTGTTCAAATTTTTAAAGGGATAATTTTGAAAGGGACACATGTTTTAAACACCCCATGGAGTAATTCAATGCATCTATACACTTTAGAAGGTTTTCTTATGAAGGGATACGACTCTTGGATCAAATGACATATCTTTTGAATTCAAAAGAGTAGACTTTTGGAGGAGTTTTTTTAGGGAATTTTGAATTCTTTTCCAAAGGAGGTAGCCCAAAATAAAAAAAGAAGACTTAAAGAGGCTAAAGGGAGGACAAAAAGAAGAGCTTATGGGGGTGGCATGAGAGTAGAGAGAGAGAGAAAAGGAGATTTTCTTCTAGGTTTGTAAGAGGAGAGGGAAGGTGAGAGATTTCTTCTTCATTACATTTCTAAGAGAGAATTGGGAGTGATTGTAAAAAGAGAAAGGCTTGCAGAAAACTTCTAAGGATTTTCTTGGGAAGGATTATGAGATAAGTTGTATTTTTATTTCTTTTGTTTTGTAAACTTATTTTTATATATGAAATTTGTGTTTTATTGTATCCTTCTCATGAATTCTGAGTAGTCTTCTTTATACTTCTCCCTACTTTGAAGATATGGTTTTGTGAAAAATAGATTTTGTTTTCTTTGATTTTAAATGACAATAAATTATAATGATTTGAACTCTGATCTTCATTTAATTTTTGATTTGGCCAATTGAAATGTTAAAACTTGTTGAGAGACATATGTTCTTAAATGAGTTATGATTTCAACAACATAAGCAGAATCTCATGTAATTTTATGAGAGAGTATGTCATCCATGGGATTGGGTGCAAATAAATATGGAAATATACTTTTGTTGGATGCAGAATTGGAGATTTTAAGTGACAGGTCATAGATTAAAATCCCAAATGGTCCAATTGATTGGAAACTAATGCAAGATTGTTAGCCCTCAAAAGAGGGAGTAGTGGGAGCTCTGGAGTGGCAGTCAATATCCTCCCAGTCTAACTACAGGATTAGGATCTAATTAGGAACATACACATAAATTGAGGAGTTTTTGGCATAGTTAATTGGTGTCAACTTCAAAAATATTTGCATATACAAATCTTTGTGTCAAGTTTTTGGCACCGTTGTCGGGAAAGTCATAGAAAATATTAGTATTTTACTTTATTTTATTTCTACTAATAATTTTCAATTTATGAAGATTGGGAAAGATTTAATGCTCTCCTTAGAAAGTGTCCACACCATGCATTATTGGGTTGGTTAATAATTCAAACTTTTGATAATGACTGGGTTGGATCTCTTAGATCTATAATTGATGCTGCTGCTAGTGGATCATTAATGTCAAAACCATTCGATAAAGCATATTCATTAATTGAAGAGATGGGTACTAATACTTTTCAATGGCCCTCTGAAAAGGTAAATCCAAAAAGAGTAGCTAATATTCATAATTCTGATCCTATATCTATTTTAGCTGCCCAAATAGCTACTATATCAAAGAAGATAGACCAATATGGAATGATTTATTCTTAGATAGCACATGTGCTTGAGGAGAACTCATTGGAAGAAATGATAGCTAGATAGCACATGTGCTTGAGGAGAACTCATTGGAATAAATGATAGCATCTCAATCTTCTTATGAGACTTCAAATGCAATAAACAAATGTTCTAATGATCCTTATGCCAATTTTTATAATCTTGGTTGGAAGAATCATCCAAATTTTAGTTGGAGTAACAATAATTCTAATGCTACAAATCCGCAATGGGGAAACAATACAGCAAACCCATTGGAAACTCCAACAATCAAGAGAACAGGGCTTATAAATGTTATTACCCTCCAGGTTTTAATAATTTGTAGAGGAAGGAGAAAAAGTTATCAATGTAAGAATTGATACTCCAGATGGGTAGTCAATTACAAAGTCAAGGAGCTGCTATTAGAAATATGAAAAATCAATTGGTATGTAAAGGAGCTGCTATTAGAAACATGAAAAATCAATTGGTATGTGTTGCTATTGCACTTATCACTAGACCTCCAGGAACATTGCCTAGTAATGATGAAGTAAATCCTAAAGATTAGAATAAAGAGAAAATTACTTTGTTTTCTAATTCTTTGCCACTTCTCAGTTGAATAACTTCAACAAGAAGTGAAGTTGAAAAGATGAGGTGGAAAATGAAAAATCTGGTGAAGATTTTCATTTTGAAGCAGAAAATCCTGAAAATCACTATAGAAAGACCACCACCTCCATTTTCACAAAAATTGAAACAGAAACATAGAGATAATAAATATTGAAAATTTTGAAAATTTTGAGAAAATTAACGATAAACATTCCATTTATTGAAGCTTTGGAACAAATGCCAAGCTATGTGAAGTTCATGAAGGATATATTTAATAAGAAAAGGTAGTTTTTAGATAATGAGACTGTTACACTCAGCAAAGAGTGTAGCGCTATAAATCAGAAAAAAGCTTCCTGAAAAACTTAAAGATCCTAGAAGTTTTATAATTCCTTGTGCTATTGGCGAACAAGTTTATGGAAAAGCTTTATGTGATTTAGGAGCTAGTATTAATATTATATCACTATCAATTTTCAGAAGGTTGGGCTTAGAAGATATTTCACCTACAAGGGTAAATCTATAGTTAGCTGATTTTTTGATTACCTATCCTAAAGGAGTTATAGAAGATGTTTTAGTAGAAGTCGATAAGTTTATCTTCCCTGTGGACTTTATGAGGACTTTATTGTATTAGATATGGAGGACAATAATAAAATTCCTATCATTTTAGGAAGACCATTCCTACCCACTGGAATAGCTTTGATAGATGTCGTGAACTAACTCTGAGAGTTAGTGATCAAGAGGTTACATTTAATATTGCAAAATCAATGAGATACCCTACAAAAGAGCAAGAGATTGAAAACTTTAAAATGGATATTAATGAATATTTAAGCCATGAATATTTCAAGAAAACTTTTGAAAGAGAATTTAAAAAGGAATATATGGAATATCAAAATGAGGATAGAATTCAAGTTGAATCTATGGAAGTGAGTAAAGAACATTTAGATTATGTTCAAGAAAGATTTGAAATGTCAGGTCCTACCAATTTTTTCAAAATAAAAATATGTTATTTTTTGTTCGTAGCCTCTTTCTGTAATCCTAGTTCTATAAGCAGAATTAACGCTTCCTACACATTTGAAGTATGCATTTTTTATTAGATTTATCTACATTATCTGTTATAGTATCCTCAGAATGTTATAGTATCCTCAGAATCATTTATCTACATTACTTGTTATAGTATCCTCAGAAACAGTTGTTGGAAATATACAACAGTTGTTGGAAATATTGAAAAGATATAAAAAAGCCTTTAGATGGACATTAGCTAATATTAAAGGAATTAGTCCTTTAATTTTTGTGCATAGAATCTTATTGGAAGATCAACATGAACCAAGAGCTGACCCTCAAAGGAGATTAAATCCTATGATGAAAGAAGTAGTAAAGAAAGAAAGTTTAAAATGGTTAGATGCTGGAATAATATATCCTATTTCATATAGTGCATGGGTTAGTCCAATTCACTGTGTTCCAAAGAAAGGAGGTGGGACTGTAGTAACAAATGAGCATGAGGAATTGATATCAACAAGACAAGTCACTGGCTAGTGAATCTGCATAGATAATAGAAAATTAAATTCTGCCACCATAAATGATCATTTTCCTTTACCCTTTTTGGACCAGATGTCGGACAGATTAGCTGAGCATAAATATTTTTGTACCAGTTATCATTAAATATCTATTGCTCCAGAGGATCAAGAGAAAACAACATTTACTAGTCATTATGGAACTTTTACTTTTCGGTGAATGCCTTTTCGATTATGTAATGCACTCGTAACATTTCAAAATTTAATGATGTCAATTTTCAGTGATTTGATTGAAAAAGGGATTAAAGTCTTTGTGGATAATTTTTCCATATTTAGAACTTCATTTGAAATATGTCTAAATCATTTAGAGAAAGTGTTGGAACGTTGTGAAAAGAATAATCTCATATTGAATTGGGAAAAATGTCAATTTATGGTTGTAGGAGGAATTGTGCTTGGACATAGAATTTCAGAAAATGGCATGGAAGTAGACCCTAGAAAAATACATGTTACATCAAGCCTACCTCCACCTACCACAGTAAGAAGAGTTAGGAGCTTTTTAGGAAATGTTGGATTTTATAAGAGATATATTAAGGATTTTTCAAAAATTACTAAACCATTATACCAACTTCTGGAGAAAGATACAAAATTTCAATTTAATCAAGATTTCCTTAAAGCCTTTGAAACTTTAATAGAAAAATTGATCACTGCTTCTATAATTGTTTCACCGGATTGGAAGAAACCTTTTGAATTAGTGTGTGGTGCTAGTGATTATGCAATTGGAGTTGTTTTAGAGCAGAGATATTGTAAGATTTTCAAAGTTATATAGTATGTTAGTAAGACACTTAATGATGATTAAATTAACTACACCACCACCGAAAGAGAGTTATTAGATATTGTGTATGCTTTTGATAAGTTTAGATCATATTTGATTGGAGCTAAATGTGTTGTGCGTACTGACCATTCGACTATTAATTATTTGATGCAAAAGAAGGATGATAAATCAAGATTAATTAGATTGGTACTTCTGATGCAAGAGTTTGATTTCATAGTAGTCAATAGGAAAGGGATTGATAATCAAATTTTTTGTTATCTTTCGAAGCTTGAACAAGAAGAAATACTAGATATGGAAAAAGAGATTAATGAAACTTTTTCTGATGAACGACTTTATGTTGTAAAAGGATGGGAAATACCTTAGTATGCTGATATTATAAATTATATTATTACTGGTATTTTACCATATAGATTAACAAAAAGCAGGAAAAGAAATTCATTCATGATGCAAAATCTTATTTTTGGGATGATCCTTATTTATATAAGCAATACAAAGATTTAATGATGAACTGATGTGTGCCTTATAAAAAATTCAAGAGATTATTCAAAAATATCATGATTCTAACTTTAGAGGACATTTTTGAAATGATAGAACTGTTCATAAAATTTTATAGTCTGGATTTTATTGGCCTACTCTATTTAGAGTTGTTAATATATATATATATTTATATATCAATACATATGATCGGTGTCAGAGAGTAGGTAATATTTTAAGAAGAAATGAAATGCCTCTAAATTTTATCTTGGAAATTAAATTTTTTTATGCGTGGGAATTGGATTTTATGGGACCATTTACACCCTCATTCAGAAATATATACATATTGATTGTAGTGTATTACATTTCAAAATGGATTGAAGCAATCACTTTAACTCGATGTGATGCTCAGAGTGTTTCAAAATTTTTAATTAAAAATATTTTTATAAGATATGGAATGTTATCCTGATGATATAGTTGTGCAAACTATATAAAGTTGACTCGGCTTTACAACGACGCCAAAAACTTGATGTGTTATTTTATGTATAAGAAATTTAAGAAATTTATGTAGGGATTCTATGCAAGTATGCGTATCATTATAAAATAATACAGGACTTTCTGTTTAAGCCCCAAATATCGATCCCACGAGGAAGGTTTAAATTTAAAATGATAACTTAACTAGAAAATTCACAACAATAAAATAAAATTACTCTCACTAATTTTTAATATTTGATGTATTATCAAAACTAAATTATTAACAACTAGCAAAACGGAAATGCAATGTTTATGCAAAGTTTAAACAGTAACTACTAACTATATTTTATTGAGGATGTTTTTAAATATGAAAAAGCATCTTTCCCACTTCAATGAGTTTTTTGTAAAATGAGATGAGAGAAATGGTTTAAATACATATTGTGCCAAATAGGAGCAATTTTAGTTCTCTACCCTAATTCAATGTTATAGAAAATCATTGGCTAGTCTCATGTTTAGTTCCTAAATCCGTAGTTAGGCTTAGAGGATATTGGCTCTCACTCCAGAGCTCCAACCTCCCTTCCCCTGAAGGCTAACGCTCGCTTTAGTTCTTAAACACTAAGACCAAATTGGGGATTTAGTCTGTCACCCTAAAAACTCCAATTCTACGCCAAACAAAGTATATTTCATTATTTATTTGCACTTAGTTCCATGAACGAAACACTCCTCCATGGAATTAAATGTGATTCTCACTCTTTTGTAGAACTCATACTCCATTTCCTGGATCATATGTTTCATAACATATTTTAACATTTCAATTAGTTAGATCAAAAAGTAAATTAAGAACGGAGTTTAAAAAACATCACAATTTATTTTATATTTTAAAATTGGCACATCTAAATTATCTCTTATTTTCATCATATCTCGGAGCAGGGAGAAAGATAAGGAAAACTAATCATACTTCATAAGAAAGATACAACAAAACACAAATTTCATATATAAAAGAAAATTCATACAACAATAACAAACAAACAACACTTATATGAAACTCTTTCTCAAAGCAAATCCCTTGTAGCTTCTCCTTGACTCTTTCTCTCTTTACAATACTCTTAATTCTCTCTTAAAAGATGTCAGGAAGAAGAAATCTCTCACTTCACTCCCTCTCTCACAACTCTTAGAAAAGAATTCACACTTAAACTCGCCATAAAAACTCAAAGTTCTAAAGAAATAAATGACTAATGGACTCTAAGTGGTTGGGGGAGTGGAAGAGAGATTTTTCTGATCAATTTTTACTCTAAACAGAGCCTAATGTTGGTCTTCCAATAGGTGCATCCAAAAACTCTTTAAAAAGCGTCCAAATTCATCAAAAATTTTAGAAATCGGTCCTGCTCTTGCTTCATCGGCACCAATGGCCCGTGAATTAATTCCGTACTTTCTATCAAATGGCATCGTCAGCGCTGAGGATATTCTATCCTGCGTTCTGTAGGACTGTGTCATCGGCGTCCATCCTGGGAATGTCGATGCTGAGTATTTCTTTAAAAATACCATTTTGACTCCAAATTCCATCTTTTTTGCTTCCTTTTTGCTTCTAGTCCTAAAAATCAACAACCTAAAATAAAACATGAAAAATACCTTCCATTAAAGTGCAATATCACCAAAAATGAGTATATAATATTGGTCTAAATATGCATATATTTTTTGTGCATCAAAATCCCCCAAACTTAAATATTTGTTGTCCTCAAGTAACTCCTTTACTACATAAAAATATGACTCATGGCAAAGAATTTAACTTCTAGATTTCTAAATTTTATTCCACTAAATACAAAAGTATGACTTAAGAAAAATGTAAAATAACTCCAGTTAATACTAAAAGTATAAGAATATCAAGTAGTCAAGTCTAAGATTTATGATTCTCTATTCTTTTCAAGGAAAATTGCAAATTATCATTTTAACAAATTATCATTTGCAAATTATCATTTTAAATCCACTTAGAATATCCATATGAAAAAGAACATCATGAAAATTTACTAGTAAATATGCTAAACCTTAAATATAAGTTTAGAGAATGTAGCCAAGCCTTCTTCTTTAAGTTGATTCAAGTGAAGCTAATTTTTTATTAAGCATCTCCTCAAGCTTCTCCTCACAACTTTTTCTTTTCTTTTATTTTCTTTTCTTTTTTTTTCTTTCAGGGTCATTTTTAATCTTTTTTTCTTTTCTGTACTTTTTTTTTTATGTTAGGATTACTATATCTAGATAGGCTTTAATGATTTTCAACTTCACTATCCTCTTCTTAAAGTTTAAAAGTTTTTACATTCCTTCACTTTATAAATTTATATTAGCTTTAAATATTTTTCATAAATTTTTATTATTTTCTTCTTACATGATTCTCTATGATTTTTAATACTTCAAAAATACAAATTCCTTTACTTACAATAGAGAAACATAGTCTTATTCTCTCATACCAAATATCTTAATCTCTAAAATTAACATTTATTATTGAAAATTTTTACTTAAGTTTACTATATATTTAGAAGCACAAATATAGTTATCTAAAGTCACCCTCTAATGCCAAAGGTCATGTTCAATTTAAAATTTTTGAAAATATAGCTAACTGAGGACAAATGAAATTAAGTTTCTTTATTTAAAAAGAAATTTTTCTTTCCCCCCAAACTTAAATTTTTAAAAGATTTTGTATGAAAAACATAAAAAATATAGGATGAAAGAAAACATTTAATATATAAAGAAAAAACTTACCTGTTGAAGGTTCTGATATTGAAACTTTACTCCAAAATTTTGCATGTGCTAATATGAAAAGTTACAAGACTTAAGACATTAAATAACACATAATACATATAAAAAAATTTGTTGAGAAAGAATTAACTACAGATACATTCAAAAAAGTTCTAACACTAACAATAGTACTAAAAGAATTTCCAATGTAAAAACAGTTTTACAATCCTACTGTTAACAATACAACATAAAATCTAAAATAAAAAAAAAAAGTATCACACTCTAAGAACAAACAATAACAATAATAAAGTACGACAAACTATAAGCTAAACAAAAGGTCAAACTAAAACATCACCAGTCATCATATTCTTCTTCTTCTACATTAAAGTTTTGTTGTTGATTTGTGGTAAAGACAGGGTGACTATAAAATTGAACTGAGTGGTCACCTCTCATGTATCTACCATCGCATCATCATAAGCAGCATCATACTCAAACTTCTGCATTGTCAAATCATCCTTATGTGCATTTCTGGCCTCCATATTTTCCATTATGTTTTCCATCCTCAAGATACCTCCTTTTTGTATCATCAGTTGCTCCATAAGTCCGTGGAAGTAGGGGTACTAGAAGTAGAAGGAATATCCCTACTCCTACTTCCAGATCTCCATCGAGCATGAGATTCATAAGTTTGAATATTTGCAAGTCCAATAAATTTTAGAGGTTCAATCCTCTCCTTATTCATTCCAAAATCAACACCTGCCTACTCACATAGTGTAAAGATCAAGGCAGGGTGTGCTAATCCACCAGTAATCTCACCCAAAGCATCAGAACGAGTGTTTCTATAAACAATAGAGCCTACATATATCCTTCTCATCTATTGGATACAGAGGTTCAGGGTGGCTCTATCCTTCGTAACCTTGTTACGATGATTTTTTGGTATCATTCTAGCAGATATAAAGTAGTGTTAGGCCTTAGATACTACATTTAACATACTACATTTAACATAGAAAGACATTTAACATAGAAAGAGGGAAGTTTACCTTCACATTATTCTTCACCTTCCAAGCTCCTCTTCCATCAGTAAGAAAAGAAATAACTTCATCTAAGGTCTCATTTATATTAGAAAATGATTTGTACTAACATCTATATACATCCTCTAACTGATAAAAATGATTAATTTTTCTTGGAGTAAATTATACCTTTTTTCCACGAACAAAAATGTAGTCCTCAGAAGTTTCCTTAAAGTCGGCATAGAACTCCATCACTATACCAATAATAGCCTCGACACTAAACTAACAAAAATTCCCCCACTACCAAGCAACGATTAATCCTTCGACTTATCCACCTAGATTTTTAAATGCTCGATCCATAATTACTTTCTTAGTTGCAAGCAGACTATTGATAAATGCTAGCCTTGTAGTTAATAAATTTTTTATCATCATAATCCACTTTCCTCATTCCCTTGTTCATTCTTGGTGCCATGATAATCTAAGAAAAATTTGAAAATCCAAATAAATTCCCAAAATTCTAAAAATCATAATGTGGAATGTTCTAAACTTAAATTTACTAAGCAAGAGTTGTTCACCAAAGGATTTTCTCAAAAATCTTCCCAAAAATTTCAAAATTTTGAATCTCGGTGATGTAAGATAAATCCTTGGTGAAAATCAAAAATTTTGAGTTCAAAGTGTAGCTCTTACTGAGAGAAGATGAAATCCAAAATTCTTTTGCCTATAAATCGCTTCAAATCCAAACACTAATCAGCCCTAGGTGCACAAACCGGAAGTAGAAGATAATTGATACACCAAAAATATATGCATTTTTAGACCAATATTTTATACTCATACCAATTGATACACCAAAAATATATGCATTTTTAGACCAATATTTTATACTCATTTTTTGTGATATTGCATTTTAATGGAAGGTATTTTTATGTTTTCTTGCAAGTTGTTGATTTTTAGGACTTGAAGCAAAAAGGAAGCAAAAAATGATGGAAATTAGAGTTAAAATGGAATTTTTGAAGAAATACTCAGCGTCGAAGGCGCTAGGAGCAGCGATGACGGCACAGACTTACAGAACAGATGGTAGATTTTACTCAGTGCCAACGGTGCCAGAAGCAGCATCGACGGTAATGTTTGATAGAGAGGAGCGAATTAAATTATGGATCACTGGCGCCGACAGCGCTAATGTCAGTTCAGACCTTGTTTCTAGAAGATTTGAAAAATTTGGACGCTTTTTGAATAGTTTTTGAGTGCACCTTATGGAGAACCGACTCTAGGCTCTATTAGGGGCCAAAATTGATCAGAAAAGGGGCTCCTCCTCATTCCTCCTTGCTTTTTTTTGCCACACCTTGCCTCCATACACTTTTTCCATCTTCATTCCACCACCATTCAAGAGTCTATCAGTGATTTTTCTTCAAGCGTTTAGAGTTTTTTTGGTGACATTAAGTGTGATTTCTTCTTTGAGAGTGTTGTAGAAGGAGAAAAGTGAGAGATTTCTTCTTCCTACATTTTCTAGGAGAGGCTACAGGGGATTTGCTTTGAGAAAGAGTTTCAGATAAGTGTTGTTTGTTTATTAGTGTTGTATGAAATTTCTTTTATATATGAAATTTGTGTTTTGTTGTATCTTTCTCATGAAGTCTGAGTAGTTTCCTTTATCTTTCTCCCTACTCTGAGTTATGGTGAAATGAAGAGATAATATGGTTTTGCCGATATTAAAAAATAAAATAAATTGTGATGTTTTTTCAACTCCAAACTTAATATACTTTTCGATCTGGCCAATTGAATTGTTAAAATGTGTTGTAAAACATATGATCTGGGAAATGGAGTATGAGTTATACAACAGAGTGAGGATCACATCTGATTCCATGAAGGAGTATTTTGTTCATGGAATTAAGTGCAAATAAATAAGAAAATAATTGTTGGGTGTAGAATTGGAGATTTTAGGGTGACAAACTAAAATCCCCAATTCGGTCTTAGTGTTTAAAAACTAAAGTGAGGGTTAGCCTTCAGGTACAGAGAAGTGAGAGCTAGTATCCTTCTAGCCTAGCCATAGTATCTTCATCACAAAAACATAGTTTAGTAGTTTAGTAGTTACTGTTAAACTTTGCATTTCAGTTTTGCTAATAGTTAAATAAATTAGTTTTGATAATATCTCAGCATTTGAATTTAGTGACAGTAATTTCGTTTTACTTTCGGTGAATTTCCTCGAAAATTTATCATTTCAAATTTAAATCTTCCCAGTTGGATCGATATTCGGGGCTTTAATAGAAAGTCCTTTATTACTTGATAACAATATGTATAGCTTAAATTTCTTCATCAAAAATATTGCATCAAGCTTTTGGCACCGTTACATAGTGGAGTCAAACTTATATAAATTTTACACAATTATTTTTTTTGGGATCAATAACTGAAGGGGTAAAAATGGTGTTTTTACTGTGTAAATCATGAAATTTTAAGGTATTTGGGCACTTTCGGATCGAGGGCGCTGTAGGCGCTCATGCTGGCGTGGTCGGCGCTAGTGCTAAAAATTTCATATTTTTCAATTTTTGTAATTTCTATTTTCTTTCAATTCACTCCAAAATCTAATTATTCTTTTTAAACACTATTATTCATCCCAAAATTATTCACAAACAAGCATTTTTACAAAAAATACCAAACTAACCTTTATATATGAAAATCCAAATTTTTACAAACACACATTTCTAATCACACTCACACATGCATAAAACAAACTAAGTTATAATTCAGCGTTGAAATTAAGCCACAACACTAGAACAGTGACACAAAACTATACACACAATAAAAGTTATAAGATTTATAAAGCAAAGTAAATCCAACACAATCACATTAAAAACATAATTACTTTAAAATAGTAGAGAGTCCAACTTCTTCAATTATTCTGCTTCATCTTCAGTACTTTCTCCTCCTCTAATATCTCCCATAGACTGGTAATGGACGGACAAATTATAGAAGGGGCGATACAAGAATTGATCAGTTGAATTTTCATCGATCCATCCATTTTTCTTGAACATTTGCACCAAACCTGCTTCAATTGTTCCAGTATGATCAAAGTTCTTCTTCTTCCTAAAATCTAAGTGATCAAAAAGGTAGTTAAGATTTCTTATTGCATTCATAATACTCTGAAGTTCTCTTTCGATTTTCTTCATTTTCTTCTCCAAAGCTATTAAACTTCCAACTTTATAGGGCATTAATGGTGTTGAAGCATGTGATGGGCTCTCAGGGTAATAATACTTTCTCCCAACTTTCATATGGCACTTGAGATTCACTTGAACATAAGAAAATTGTAGAAGGATGCCCGGATCCATATATAGGCCCATTCATAATAATACTCATATTAGATTTGAAAATAATTGATCCCACATCAATGGGCTTTCCCATTTGAATGCAATAATTTAAAACTTTCTTTTATTTTATAACTCTACTAATCTTCATGGTAGTGAGTAATTTTGCAGAGATGAAGAAATGTCATTGTTTAGATATTGGATAAAGCAGTGAAATGGAGAAACTAACGTATCCCTCATCTCTAATTTCCCAATTATCATTTTCATCTGTCAGAAATTGGTATACATTTTGCATCATATCTCTCATTGGGATAAAATTTGTATAATGACAGATTGACATGTTTTCTATCATTTACAAATCATTAATTCAAGGCAGAGTAAATGGTATAGCCTTACCTCGAATGAAGATGAATCCTTTAGTAATTCCATGAAAGTTAGTATAAAATTTCTTTACCACTGGTACAACAACTGCAGCGATAGTGTAGCATAGAACTTCCCAACTTCTCTGTACTATGATTTTCTTAATCTATGAACTTGGATCACTCAATCCATGATTGACAAAGCCTGTCTCTTTGATAAGTCACTTTTTTGTGATGACTTTGTCGTATAATCTCTGCGCGTCAAAATTGATAAACTTTCTTCTATTGAAAACTCCATACCTTGAAGCATTTCTGGAATTGGAAGCCATGGATTTTGAAATTTGGAAGTTTCTGGTCATCCTAGGCAGTTTTCAATCCTTTAAAAACACCTCTCGGAGGTTATTTTGGAGTGAAATCCCGCCAAAGTCTGCCAATTTTATCTTAAACTGTAGGAACTACTCGAGATGTTGTAGATGCTCCCGATGGCGTTGTCGATGTCATGGCATGTGTAGATGGGAGCCGTCGGCACCAGAGACCAAAATTGCGTCGCTTCTTTTTTTTTGTTCAATTAAATTCAAAATTTTATTCTAATACCAATATTTGTCTTAATATATGATATATAAAATTTTTTAGGATTCATACATATTATTATTTTCTAATATATAAAACACTTATTAAAAAAAATAGTAAGATATTTAGATATATAAATAGATATATATGGGTTGTCTCCCACAAAGCGCTTGTTTTAATGCCGTCAGCCTAACGTATCATTGTTTAATCAGGATGACTCAACATCAAAATTTCTTTAAATAATTCATAATAATGTTTCAATCGATGTCCATTAACTTTAAAATCTTTCCAGTGTTAGAATCTTTAATAACAACAGTTTCATAATGATAGACTTTAATCACTTTAAATTGTCATAACCGTCTGGATTTCAGCTTTTCTGGAAATAATCTCAATCTTGTATTATATAATAAAATTTCTTGTTCAGGTTCAAACTTCTTTTGAATAATCTTCCGATAATGTCATATTTTTCATTTTCTCTTTATAGATTTTGCATTATCATATACTTCATTTTTTATCTCCTCAAGTATATTGAGTTGCAATAATCTTTTCTCAATAGCATCTTTTTATATTAAAATTAAATTCCTTACTACCCCAAAATTCTTTATGCTCCAATTCTACGGGTAAGTGGCATATTTTTCAAAAATAATTCTATGTGGGGACATTCTAATAGGAGTCTTATGAGCAGTTTTGTATGCCCATAGTACAATATATAATCTAGCAGACCAATCCAATTTATCACAATTTATAGTTTTTTCTAATATTCATTTCATTTCATGATTTGATATCTCTGTCAGACCGCTCATTTGGGGATGATAAGTAGTAGGGAATCTATGCATAAAATCATATTTTTTAATAAATTTCTCAATTCTCTTATTCCTAAAATGGGATCCTCCAACTGTAATAATCACTCTCGGCATT